>NW_027592926.1:7500-35000 GCF_964213995.1 Mustelus asterias
CAATACTGGTGGGGACGGGTCTGTCACTGTATAACACTGGGGTACAGTACTGGTGGGGACGGGTCTGTCCCTGTATAACACTGGGGTACAGTACTGGTGGGGACGGGTCTGTCACTGTATAACACTGGGGTACAGTACTGCTGGGGACGGGTCTGTCACTGTGCAACACTGGGGTACAGTACTGGTGGGGACGGGTCTGTCACTGTATAATACTGGGGTACAATACTGGTGGGGACGGGTCTGTCACTGTATAACACTGGGGTACAGTACTGGTGGGGACGGGTCTGTCACTGGATAACACTGGGGTACAGTACTGGTGGGGATGGGTCTGTCACTGTATAACACTGGGGTACAATACTGGTGGGGACGGGTCTGTCACTGTATAACACTGGGGTACAGTACTGGTGGGGATGGGTCTGTCACTGTATAACACTGGGGTACAGTACTGGTGGGGATGGGTCTGTCACTGTATAACACTGGGGTACAGTACTGGTGGGGATGGGTCTGTCACTGTATAACACTGGGGTACAGTACTGGTGGGGATGGGTCTGTCACTGTATAACACTGGGGTACAATACTGGTGGGGACGGGTCTGTCACTGTATAACACTGGGGTACAGTACTGGTGGGGATGGGTCTGTCACTGTATAACACTGGGGTACAGTACTGGTGGGGATGGGTCTGTCACTGTATAACACTGGGGTACAGTACTGGTGGGGATGGGTCTGTCACTGTATAACACTGGGGTACAGTACTGGTGGGGATGGGTCTGTCACTGTGTAACACTGGGGTACAGTACTGGTGGGGACGGGTCTGTCACTGTGTAACACCGGGGAACAGTACTGGTGGGGACGGGTCTGTCACTGTGAAACACCGGGGTACAGTACTGGTGGGGACGGGTCTGTCACTGTGTAACACCGGGGTACAGTACTGGTGGGGACAGGTCTGTCACTGTATAACACTGGGGTACAGTACTGGTGGGGATGGGTCTGTCACTGTATCACACGGGTACAGTACTGGTGGGGATGGGTCTGTCGCTGTATAACACTGGGGTACAGTACTGGTGGGGATGGGTCTGTCACTGTATAACACTGGGGTACAGTACTGGTGGGGATGGGTCTGTC
This sequence comes from Mustelus asterias, assembly GCF_964213995.1. Classification (NCBI taxonomy): domain Eukaryota; kingdom Metazoa; phylum Chordata; class Chondrichthyes; order Carcharhiniformes; family Triakidae; genus Mustelus; species Mustelus asterias. The sequence continues at coordinate 8,624 of NW_027592926.1, forward strand.
ACTGTATAACACTGGGGTACAGTACTGGTGGGGACGGGTCTGTCACTGTATAACACTGGGGTACAGTACTGGTGGGGACGGGACTGTCACTGTATAACACTGGGGTACAGTACTGGTGGGGATGGGTCTGTCACTGTATAACACTGGGGTACAGTACTGGTGGGGATGGGTCTGTCACTGTATAACACTGGGGTACAGTACTGGTGGGGATGGGTCTGTCACTGTATAACACTGGGGTACAGTACTGGTGGGGATGGGTCTGTCACTGTATAACACTGGGGTACAGTACTGGTGGGGATGGGTCTGTCACTGTATAACACTGGGGTACAGTACTGGTGGGGATGGGTCTGTCACTGTATAACACTGGGGTACAGTACTGGTGGGGATGGGTCTGTCACTGTATAACACTGGGGTACAGTACTGGTGGGGATGGGTCTGTCACTGTGTAACACTGGGGTACAGTACTGGTGGGGACGGGTCTGTCACTGTGTAACACCGGGGTACAGTACTGGTGGGGACGGGTCTGTCACTGTGTAACACCGGGGTACAGTACTGGTGGGGACAGGTCTGTCACTGTATAACACTGGGGTACAGTACTGGTGGGGATGGGTCTGTCACTGTATAACACGGGTACAGTACTGGTGGGGATGGGTCTGTCGCTGTATAACACTGGGGTACAGTACTGGTGGGGACGGGTCTGTCACTGTATAACACTGGGGTACAGTACTTGTGGGGACGGGTCTGTCACTGTAACACTGGGGTACAGTACTGGTGGGGACGGGTCTGTCACTGTATAACACTGGGGTACAGTACTGGTGGGGATGGGTGTGTCGCTGTATAACACTGGGGTACAGTACTGGTGGGGATGGGTCTGTCGCTGTATAACACTGGGGTACAGTACTAGTGGGGACAGGTCTGTCACTGTAACACTGGGGTACAGTACTGGTGGGGACGGGTCTGTCGCTGTGTAACACTGGGGTACAGTACTGGTGGGGATGGGTCTGTCACTGTATAACACTGGGTACAGTACTGGTGGGGATGGGTCTGTCACTGTGTAACACTGGGGTACAGCACTGGTGGGGACGGGTCTGTCACTGTGTAACACTGGGGTACAGCACTGGTGGGGACGGGTCTGTCACTGTATAACACTGGGGTACAGTACGGGTGGGGACGGGTCTGTCACTGTATAACACTGGGGTACAGTACTGGTGGGGATGGGTCTGTTACTGTATAACACTGGGGTACAGTACTGGTGGGGATGGGTCTGTCGCTGTATAACACTGGGGTACAGTACTGGTGGGAACGGGTCTGTCGCTGTATAACACTGGGGTACAGTACTGGTGGGGACGGGTCTGTCACTGTATAACACTGGGGTACAGTACTGGTGGGGACGGGTCTGTCCCTGTTTAACACTGGGGTACAGTACTGGTGGGGATGGGTCTGTCACTGTATAACACTGGGGTACAGTACTGGTGGGGACGGGTCTGTCACTGTGTAACACTGGGGTACAGGACTGGTGGGGATGGGTCTGTCACTGTATAACACTGGGGTACAGTACTGGTGGGGAATGGCCTGTCGCTGTATAACACTGGGGTACAGTACTGGTGGGGACGGGTCTGTCACTGTATAATACTGGGATACAGTACTGGTGGGGACGGGTCGGTCACTGTATAACACTGGGGTACAGTACTGGTGGGGACGGGTCTGTCGCTGTATAACCCTGGGGTACAGTACTGGTGGGGACGGGTCTGTCACTGTCTAACACTGGGGTACAGTACTGGTGGGGACGGGTCTGTCGCAGTATAACACTGGGGTACAGTACTGGTGGGGACGGGTCTGTCACTGTATAACACTGGGGTACAGTACTGGTGGGGACGGGTCTGTCACTGTATAACACTGGGGTACAGTACTGGTGGGGACGGGTCTGTCACTGTATAACACTGGGGTACAGTACTGGTGGGGACGGGTCTGTCGCTGTATAACACTGGGGTACAGTACTGGTGGGGACGGGTCTGTCACTGTATAACACTGGGGTACAGTACTGGTGGGGACGGGTCTGTCACTGTATAACACTGGGGTACAGTACTGGTGGGGACGGGTCTGTCACTGTATAACACTGGGGTACAGTACTGGGGGGGACGGGTCTGTCGCTGTGTAACACTGGGGTACAGTACTGGTGGGGACGGGTCTGTCGCTGTATAACACTGGGGTACAGTACTGGTGGGGACGGGCCTGTCACTGTGTAACACTGGGGTACAGTACTGGTGGGGACGGGTCTGCCACTGTGTAACACTGGGGTACAGTACTGGTGGGGACGGGTATGTCACTGTGTAACACTGGGGTACAGTACTGGTGCGGACGGGTCTGTCACTGTATAACACTGGGGTACAGTACTGGTGGGGACGGGTCTGTCACTGTATAACACTGGGGTACAGTACTGGTGGGGACGGGTCTGTCACTGTGTAACACTGGGGTACAGTACTGGTGGGGACGGGTCTGTCACTGTATATCACTGGGGTACAGTACTGGTGGAGACGGGTCTGTCGCTGTATAACACTGGGGTACAGTACTGGTGGGGACGGGTCTGTCACTGTATAACACTGGGGTACAGTACTGGTGGGGACGGGTCTGTCGCTGTATAACACTGGGGTACAGTACTGGTGGGGACGGGTCTGTCACTGTATAACACTGGGGTACAGTACTGGTGGGGACGGGTCTGTCACTGTGTAGCACTGGGGTACAGTACTGGTGGGGACGGGTCTGTCACTGTATAACACTGGGGTACAGTACTGGTGGGGACAGGTCTGTCACTGTATAACACTGGGGTACAGTACTGGTGGGGACGGGTCTGTCACTGTATAACACTGGGGTACAGTACTGGTGGGGATGGGTCTGTCACTGTGTAACACTGGGGTACAGTACTGGTGGGGACGGGTCTGTCACTGTGTAACACTGGGGTACAGTACTGGTGGGGACGGGTCTGTCACTGTATAATACTGGGGTACAGTACTGGTGGGGATGGGTCTGTCACTGTATAACACTGGGGTACAGTACTGGTGGGGACGGGTCTGTCACTGTATAACACTGGGGTACAGTACTGGTGGGGACGGGTCTGTCACTGTATAACACTGGTGTACAGTACTGGTGGGGACGGGTCTGTCGCTGTATAACACTGGGGTACAGTACTGGTGGGGACAGGTCTGTCACTGTGTAACACTGGGGTACAGTACTGGTGGGGATGGGTCTGTCACTGTATAACACTGGGGTACAGTACTGGTGGGGACGGGTCTGTCACTGTATAACACTGGGGTACAGTACTGGTGGGGATGGGTCTGTCACTGTGTAACACTGGGGTACAGTACTGGTGGGGACGGGTCTGTCACTGTGTAACACTGGGGTACAGTACTGGTGGGGATGGCTCTGTCACTGTATAACACTGGGGTACAGTACTGGTGGGGAATGGCCTGTCGCTGTATAACACTGGGGTGCAGTACTGGTGGGGACGGGTCTGTCACTGTATAATACTGGGATACAGTACTGTTGGGGACGGGTCCGTCACTGTATAACACTGGGGTACAGTACTGGTGGGGACGGGTCTGTCACTGTATAACACTGGGGTACAGTACTGGTGGGGACGGGCCTGTCGCTGTGATACACTGGGGTACAGTACTGGTGGGGACGGGTCTGTCGCTGTGTAACACTGGGGTACAGTACTGGTGGGGATGGGTCTGTCACTGTGTAACACTGGGGCACAGTACTGGTGGGGATGGGTCTGTCGCTGTATAACACTGGGGTACAGTACTGGTGGGGACGGGTCAGTCACTGTATAACACTGGGGTACAGTACTGGTGGGGACGGGTCTGTCACTGTATAACACTGGGGTACAGTACTGGTGGGGACGGGTCTGTCGCTGTATAACACTGGGGTACAGTCCTGGTGGGGACGGGTCTGTCGCTGTATAACACTGGGGTACAGTACTGGTGGGGACAGGTCAGTCACTGTATAACGCTGGGGTACAGTACTGGTGGGGACGGGTCTGTCACTGTATAACACTGGGGTACAGTACTGGTGGGGACGGGTCTGTCGCTGTATAACACTGGGGTACAGTACTGGTGGGGACGGGTCTGTCACTGTATAACACTGGGGTACAGTACTGGTGGGGACGGGTCTGTCATTGTATTACACTGGGGTACAGTACTGGTGGGGACGGGTCTGTCGCTGTATAACACTGGGGTACAGTACTGGTGGGGACGGGTCTGTCGCAGTATAACACTGGGGTACAGTACTGGTGGGGACGGGTCTGTCACTGTATAACACTGGGGTACAGTACTGGTGGGGACGGGTCTGTCACTGTATAACACTGGGGTACAGTACTGGTGGGGACGGGTCTGTCACTGTGTAACACTGGGGTACAGTACTGGTGGGGACAGGTCTGTCACTGTATAACACTGGGGTACAGTACTGGTGGGGACGGGTCTGTCGCTCTACAACACTGGGGTACAGTACTGGTGGGGATGGGTCTGTCACTGTATAACACTGGGGTACAGTACTGGTGGGGACGGGTCTGTCGCTGTATAACACTGGGGTAGAGTACTGATGGGGATGGGCCTGTCACTGTATAACACTGGGGTACAGTACTGGTGGGGACGGGTCTGTCGCTGTATAACACTGGGGTACAGTACTGGTGGGGATGGGCCTGTCACTGTATAACACTGGGGTACAGTACTGGTGGGGACTGGTCTGTCACTGTATAACACTGGGGTACAGTACTGGTGGGGACGGGTCTGTCGCTGTATAACACTGGGGTACAGTACTGGTGGGGATGGGCCTGTCACTGTATAACACTGGGGTACAGTACTGGTGGGGACTGGTCTGTCACTGTATAACACTGGGGTACAGTACTGGTGGGGATGGGTCTGTCTCTGTATAACACTGGGGTACAGTACTGGTGGGGATGGGCCTGTCACTGTATAACACTGGGGTACAGTACTGGTGGGGACTGGTCTGTCACTGTATAACACTGGGGTACAGTACTGGTGGGGACGGGTCTGTCACTGTATAACACTGGGGTACAGTACTGGTGGGGACTGGTCTGTCACTGTATAACACTGTGGTACAGTACTGGTGGGGACGGGTCTGTCACTGTATAACACTGGGGTACAGTACTGGTGGGGACAGGTCTGTCACTGTGTAACACTGGGGTACAGTACTGGTGGGGACGGGTCTGTCGCTGTGTAACACTGGGGTACAGTACTGGTGGGGACGGGTCTGTCACTGTATAACACTGGGGTACAGTACTGGTGGGGACGAGTCTGTCACTGTATAACACTGGGGTACAGTACTGCTGGGGACGGGTCTGTCACTGTGTAACACTGGGGTACAGTACTGGTGGGGACGGGTCTGTCACTGTATAATACTGGGGTACAATACTGGTGGGGACGGGTCTGTCACTGTATAACACTGGGGTACAGTACTGGTGGGGACGGGTCTGTCCCTGTATAACACTGGGGTACAGTACTGGTGGGGACGGGTCTGTCACTGTATAACACTGGGGTACAGTACTGCTGGGGACGGGTCTGTCACTGTGCAACACTGGGGTACAGTACTGGTGGGGACGGGTCTGTCACTGTATAATACTGGGGTACAATACTGGTGGGGACGGGTCTGTCACTGTATAACACTGGGGTACAGTACTGGTGGGGACGGGTCTGTCACTGGATAACACTGGGGTACAGTACTGGTGGGGATGGGTCTGTCACTGTATAACACTGGGGTACAGTACTGGTGGGGATGGGTCTGTCACTGTATAACACTGGGGTACAATACTGGTGGGGATGGGTCTGACACTGTATAACACTGGGGTACAGTACTGGTGGGGACGGGTCTGTCACTGTATAACACTGGGGTACAGTACTGGTGGGGATGGGTCTGTCACTGTATAACACTGGGGTACAGTACTGGTGGGGATGGGTCTGTCACTGTATAACACTGGAGTACAGTACTGGTGGGGATGGGTCTGTCACTGTATAACACTGGGGTACAGTACTGGTGGGGATGGGTCTGTCACTGTGTAACACTGGGGTACAGTACTGGTGGGGACGGGTCTGTCACTGTGTAACACCGGGGAACAGTACTGGTGGGGACGGGTCTGTCACTGTGAAACACCGGGGTACAGTACTGGTGGGGACGGGTCTGTCACTGTATAACACTGGGGTACAGTACTGGTGGGGACGGGTCTGTCACTGTGTAACACTGGGGTACAGTACTGGTGGGGACAGGTCTGTCACTGTATAACACTGGGGTACAGTACTGGTGGGGATGGGTCTGTCACTGTATCACACGGGTACAGTACTGGTGGGGATGGGTCTGTCGCTGTATAACACTGGGGTACAGTACTGGTGGGGATGGGTCTGTCACTGTATAACACTGGGGTACAGTACTGGTGGGGACGGGTCTGTCACTGTATAACACTGGGGTACAGTACTGGTGGGGATGGGTCTGTCACTGTATAACACTGGGGTACAATACTGGTGGGGATGGGTCTGTCACTGTATAACACTGGGGTACAGTACTGGTGGGGATGGGTCTGTCACTGTATAACACTGGGGTACAGTACTGGTGGAGACGGGTCTGTCACTGTATAACACTGGGGTACAATACTGGTGGGGATGGGTCTGTCACTGTATAACACTGGGGTACAGTACTGGTGGGGATGGGTCTGTCACTGTATAACACTGGGGTACAGTACTGGTGGGGATGGGTCTGTCCCTGTATAACACTGGGGTACAGTACTGGTGGGGACGGGTCTGTCACTGTATAACACTGGGGTACAGTACTGGTGGGGACGGGACTGTCACTGTATAACACTGGGGTACAGTACTGGTGGGGATGGGTCTGTCACTGTATAACACTGGGGTACAGTACTGGTGGGGATGGGTCTGTCACTGTATAACACTGGGGTACAGTACTGGTGGGGATGGGTCTGTCACTGTATAACACTGGGGTACAGTACTGGTGGGGACGGGTCTGTCACTGTGTAACACTGGGGTACAGTACTGGTGGGGACGGGTCTGTCACTGTGTAACACTGGGGTACAGTACTGGTGGGGACGGGTCTGTCACTGTGTAACACTGGGGTACAGTACTGGTGGGGACGGGTCTGTCACTGTGTAACACTGGGGTACAGTACTGGTGGGGACAGGTCTGTCACTGTATAACACTGGGGTACAGTACTGGTGGGGATGGGTCTGTCACTGTATAACACGGGTACAGTACTGGTGGGGATGGGTCTGTCGCTGTATAACACTGGGGTACAGTACTGGTGGGGATGGCTCTGTCACTGTATAACACTGGGGTACAGTACTGGTGGGGACGGGTCTGTCACTGTATAACACTGGGGTACAGTACTTGTGGGGACGGGTCTGTCACTGTAACACTGGGGTACAGTACTGGTGGGGACGGGTCTGTCACTGTATAACACTGGGGTACAGTACTGGTGGGGATGGGTGTGTCGCTGTATAACACTGGGGTACAGTACTGGTGGGGATGGGTCTGTCGCTGTATAACACTGGGGTACAGTACTAGTGGGGACAGGTCTGTCACTGTAACACTGGGGTACAGTACTGGTGGGGACGGGTCTGTCGCTGTGTAACACTGGGGTACAGTACTGGTGGGGATGGGTCTGTCACTGTATAACACTGGGTACAGTACTGGTGGGGATGGGTCTGTCACTGTGTAACACTGGGGTACAGCACTGGTGGGGACGGGTCTGTCACTGTGTAACACTGGGGTACAGCACTGGTGGGGACGGGTCTGTCACTGTATAACACTGGGGTACAGTACGGGTGGGGACGGGTCTGTCACTGTATAACACTGGGGTACAGTACTGGTGGGGATGGGTCTGTTACTGTATAACACTGGGGTACAGTACTGGTGGGGATGGGTCTGTCGCTGTATAACACTGGGGTACAGTACTGGTGGGAACGGGTCTGTCGCTGTATAACACTGGGGTACAGTACTGGTGGGGACGGGTCTGTCACTGTATAACACTGGGGTACAGTACTGGTGGGGACGGGTCTGTCCCTGTTTAACACTGGGGTACAGTACTGGTGGGGATGGGTCTGTCACTGTATAACACTGGGGTACAGTACTGGTGGGGACGGGTCTGTCACTGTGTAACACTGGGGTACAGGACTGGTGGGGATGGGTCTGTCACTGTATAACACTGGGGTACAGTACTGGTGGGGAATGGCCTGTCGCTGTATAACACTGGGGTACAGTACTGGTGGGGACGGGTCTGTCACTGTATAATACTGGGATACAGTACTGGTGGGGACGGGTCTGTCACTGTATAACACTGGGGTACAGTACTGGTGGGGACGGGTCTGTCGCTGTATAACACTGGGGTACAGTACTGGTGGGGACGGGTCTGTCACTGTCTAACACTGGGGTACAGTACTGGTGGGGACGGGTCTGTCGCAGTATAACACTGGGGTACAGTACTGGTGGGGACGGGTCTGTCACTGTATAACACTGGGGTACAGTACTGGTGGGGACGGGTCTGTCACTGTATAACACTGGGGTACAGTACTGGTGGGGACGGGTCTGTCACTGTATAACACTGGGGTACAGTACTGGTGGGGACGGGTCTGTCGCTGTATAACACTGGGGTACAGTACTGGTGGGGACGGGTCTGTCACTGTATAACACTGGGGTACAGTACTGGTGGGGACGGGTCTGTCACTGTATAACACTGGGGTACAGTACTGGTGGGGACGGGTCTGTCACTGTATAACACTGGGGTACAGTACTGGGGGGGACGGGTCTGTCGCTGTGTAACACTGGGGTACAGTACTGGTGGGGACGGGTCTGTCGCTGTATAACACTGGGGTACAGTACTGGTGGGGACGGGCCTGTCACTGTGTAACACTGGGGTACAGTACTGGTGGGGACGGGTCTGCCACTGTGTAACACTGGGGTACAGTACTGGTGGGGACGGGTATGTCACTGTGTAACACTGGGGTACAGTACTGGTGCGGACGGGTCTGTCACTGTATAACACTGGGGTACAGTACTGGTGGGGACGGGTCTGTCACTGTATAACACTGGGGTACAGTACTGGTGGGGACGGGTCTGTCACTGTGTAACACTGGGGTACAGTACTGGTGGGGACGGGTCTGTCACTGTATATCACTGGGGTACAGTACTGGTGGAGACGGGTCTGTCGCTGTATAACACTGGGGTACAGTACTGGTGGGGACGGGTCTGTCACTGTATAACACTGGGGTACAGTACTGGTGGGGACGGGTCTGTCGCTGTATAACACTGGGGTACAGTACTGGTGGGGACGGGTCTGTCACTGTATAACACTGGGGTACAGTACTGGTGGGGACGGGTCTGTCACTGTATAACACTGGGGTACAGTACTGGTGGGGACGGGTCTGTCACTGTGTAGCACTGGGGTACAGTACTGGTGGGGACGGGTCTGTCACTGTATAACACTGGGGTACAGTACTGGTGGGGACAGGTCTGTCACTGTATAACACTGGGGTACAGAACTGGTGGGGACGGGTCTGTCACTGTATAACACTGGGGTACAGTACTGGTGGGGATGGGTCTGTCACTGTGTAACACTGGGGTACAGTACTGGTGGGGACGGGTCTGTCACTGTGTAACACTGGGGTACAGTACTGGTGGGGACGGGTCTGTCACTGTATAATACTGGGGTACAGTACTGGTGGGGACGGGTCTGTCACTGTATACCACTGGGGTACAGTACTGGTGGGGATGGGTCTGTCACTGTATAACACTGGGGTACAGTACTGGTGGGGACGGGTCTGTCACTGTATAACACTGGGGTACAGTACTGGTGGGGATGGGTCTGTCACTGTGTAACACTGGGGTACAGTACTGGTGGGGACGGGTCTGTCACTGTGTAACACTGGGGTACAGTACTGGTGGGGATGGCTCTGTCACTGTATAACACTGGGGTACAGTACTGGTGGGGAATGGCCTGTCGCTGTATAACACTGGGGTGCAGTACTGGTGGGGACGGGTCTGTCACTGTATAATACTGGGATACAGTACTGTTGGGGACGGGTCCGTCACTGTATAACACTGGGGTACAGTACTGGTGGGGACGGGTCTGTCACTGTATAACACTGGGGTACAGTACTGGTGGGGACGGGCCTGTCGCTGTGATACACTGGGGTACAGTACTGGTGGGGACGGGTCTGTCGCAGTATAACACTGGGGTACAGTACTGGTGGGGACGGGTCAGTCACTGTATAACACTGGGGTACAGTACTGGTGGGGACGGGTCTGTCACTGTATAACACTGGGGTACAGTACTGGTGGGGACGGGTCTGTCGCTGTATAACACTGGGGTACAGTCCTGGTGGGGACGGGTCTGTCGCTGTATAACACTGGGGTACAGTACTGGTGGGGACAGGTCAGTCACTGTATAACACTGGGGTACAGTACTGGTGGGGACGGGTCTGTCGCTGTATAACACTGGGGTACAGTCCTGGTGGGGACGGGTCTGTCGCTGTATAACACTGGGGTACAGTACTGGTGGGGACAGGTCAGTCACTGTATAACACTGGGGTACAGTACTGGTGGGGACGGGTCTGTCGCTGTATAACACTGGGGTACAGTACTGGTGGGGACGGGTCTGTCGCTGTATAACACTGGGGTACAGTACTGGTGGGGACGGGTCTGTCACTGTATAACACTGGGGTACAGTACTGGTGGGGACGGGTCTGTCATTGTATTACACTGGGGTACAGTACTGGTGGGGACGGGTCTGTCGCTGTATAACACTGGGGTACAGTACTGGTGGGGACGGGTCTGTCGCAGTATAACACTGGGGTACAGTACTGGTGGGGACGGGTCTGTCACTGTATAACACTGGGGTACAGTACTGGTGGGGACGGGTCTGTCACTGTATAACACTGGGGTACAGTACTGGTGGGGACGGGTCTGTCACTGTGTAACACTGGGGTACAGTACTGGTGGGGACAGGTCTGTCACTGTATAACACTGGGGTACAGTACTGGTGGGGACGGGTCTGTCGCTCTACAACACTGGGGTACAGTACTGGTGGGGACGGGTCTGTCGCTGTATAACACTGGGGTAGAGTACTGGTGGGGATGGGCCTGTCACTGTATAACACTGGGGTACAGTACTGGTGGGGACGGGTCTGTCGCTGTATAACACTGGGGTACAGTACTGGTGGGGATGGGCCTGTCACTGTATAACACTGGGGTACAGTACTGGTGGGGACTGGTCTGTCACTGTATAACACTGGGGTACAGTACTGGTGGGGATGGGTCTGTCTCTGTATAACACTGGGGTACAGTACTGGTGGGGATGGGCCTGTCACTGTATAACACTGGGGTACAGTACTGGTGGGGACTGGTCTGTCACTGTATAACACTGGGGTACAGTACTGGTGGGGACGGGTCTGTCACTGTATAACACTGGGGTACAGTACTGGTGGGGACTGGTCTGTCACTGTATAACACTGTGGTACAGTACTGGTGGGGACGGGTCTGTCCCTGTATAACACTGGGGTACAGTACTGGTGGGGACGGGTCTGTCACTGTATAACACTGGGGTACAGTACTGGTGGGGACGGGTCTGTCACTGGATAACACTGGGGTACAGTACTGGTGGGGACGGGTCTGTCACTGTGTAACACTGGGGTACAGTACTGGTGGGGACGGGTCTGTCGCTGTATAACACTGGGGTACAGTACTGGTGGGGACGGGTCTGTCACTGTATATCACTGGGGTACAGTACTGGTGGGGACAGGTCTGTCACTGTATAACACTGGGGTACAGTACTGGTGGGGACGGGTCTGTCACTGTATAACACTGGGGTACAGTCCTGGTGGGGATGGGTCTGTCACTGTGTAACACTGGGGTACAGTACTGGTGGGGACGGGTCTGTCACTGTGTAACACTGGGGTACAGTACTGGTGGGGACGGGTCTGTCACTGTATAATACTGGGGTACAGTACTGGTGGGGACGGGTCTGTCAAAGTGTAACACTGGGGTACAGTACTGGTGGGGACGGGTCTGTCACTGTATAACACTGGGGTACAGTACTGGTGGGGATGGGTCTGTCACTGTATAACACTGGGGTACAGTACTGGTGGGGACAGGTCTGTCACTGTGTAATACTGGGGTACAGTACTGGTGGGGACGGGTCTGTCGCTGTATAACACTGGGGTACAGTACTGGTGGGGACGGGTCTGTCACTGTATAACACTGGGGTACAGTACTGGTGGGGACGGGTCTGTCACTGTATAACACTGGGGTACAGTACTGGTGGGGACGGGTCTGTTCCTGTATAACACTGGGGTACAGTACTGGTGGGGACGGGTCTGTCGCTGTGTAACACTGGGGTACAGTACTGGTGGGGATGGGTCTGTCACTGTATAACACTGGGGTACAGTACTGGTGGGGACGGGTCTGTCACTGTATAACACTGGGGTACAGTACTGGTGGGGACGGGTCTGTCACTGTATAACACTGGGGTACAGTACTGGTGGGGACGGGTCTGTCACTGTATAACACTGGGGTACAGTACTGGTGGGGACAGGTCTGTCACTGTATAACACTGGGGTACAGTACTGGTGGGGACGGGTCTGTCACTGTACACCACTGGGGTACAGTACTGGTGGGGATGGGTCTGTCACTGTATAACACTGGGGTACAGTACTGGTGGGGATGGGTCTGTCACTGTGTAACACTGGGGTACAGTACTGGTGGGGATGGGTCTGTCACTGTGTAACACTGGGGTACAGTACTGGTGGGGACGGGTCTGTCACTGTGTAACACTGGGGTACAGTACTGGTGGGGATGGGTCTGTCACTGTGTAACACTGGGGTACAGTACTGGTGGGGACGGGTCTGTCACTGTATAACACTGGGGTACAGTACTGGTGGGGACGGGTCTGTCACTGTATAACACTGGGGTACAGTACTGGTGGGGACGGGTCTGTCACTGTATAACACTGGGGTACAGTACTGGTGGGGACGGGTCTGTCACTGTATAACACTGGGGTACAGTACTGGTGGGGACAGGTCTGTCACTGTATAACACTGGGGTACAGTACTGGTGGGGACGGGTCTGTCACTGTATAACACTGGGGTACAGTACTGGTGGGGACGGGTCTGTCACTGTATAACACTGGGGTACAGTACTGGTGGGGACAGGTCTGTCACTGTATAACACTGGGGTACAGTACTGGTGGGGATGGGTCTGTCACTGTGTAACACTGGGGTACAGTACTGGTGGGGACGGGTCTGTCACTGTGTAACACTGGGGTACAGTACTGGTGGGGATGGGTCTGTCACTGTGTAACACTGGGGTACAGTACTGGTGGGGACGGGTCTGTCACTGTATAACACTGGGGTACAGTACTGGTGGGGACGGGTCTGTCACTGTATACCACTGGGGTACAGTACTGGTGGGGACGGGTCTGTCACTGTATAACACTGGGGTACAGTACTGGTGGGGATGGGTCTGTCACTGTATAACACTGGGGTACAGTACTGGTGGGGACAGGTCTGTCACTGTGTAACACTGGGGTACAGTACTGGTGGGGATGGGTCTGTCACTGTATAACACTGGGGTACAGTACTGGTGGGGACAGGTCTGTCACTGTATAACACTGGGGTACAGTACTGGTGGGGACGGTTCTGTCACTGTATAACACTGGGGTACACTACTGGTGGGGACGGGTCTGTCCCTGTATAACACTGGGGTACAGTACTGGTGGGGACGGGTCTGTCACTGTATAACACTGGGGTACAGTACTGGTGGGGACGGGTCTGTCGCTGTGTAACACTGGGGTACAGTACTGGTGGGGACAGGTCTGTCACTGTATAACACTGGGGTACAGTACTGGTGGGGACGGGTCTGTCGCTGTATAACACTGGGGTACAGTACTGGTGGGGACGGGTCTGTCACTGTGTAACACTGGGGTACAGTACTGGTGGGGACGGGTCTGTCACTGTATAACACTGGGGTACAGTACTGGTGGGGATGGGTCTGTCACTGTATAACACTGGGGTACAGTACTGGTGGGGACGGGTCTGTCACTGTATAACACTGGGGTACAGTACTGGTGGGGACGGGTCTGTCACTGTATAACACTGGGGTACAGTGCTGGTGAGGATGGGTCTGTCACTGTATAACACTGGGGTACAGTACTGGTGGGGACGGGTCTGTCACTGTATAACACTGGGGTACAGTACTGGTGGGGACGGGTCTGTCACTGTATAACACTGGGGTACAGTACTGGTGGGGACGGGTCTGTCCCTGTATAACACTGGGGTACAGTACTGGTGGGGGCGGGTATGTCACTGTGTAACACTGGGGTACAGTACTGGTGGGGACGGGTCTGTCACTGTATAACACTGGGGTACAGTACTGGTGGGGATGGGTCTGTCACTGTATAACACTGGGGTACAGTACTGGTGGGGACGGGTCTGTCACTGTGTAACACTGGGGTACAGTACTGGTGGCGACGGGTCTGTCCCTGTATAACACTGGGGTACAGTACTGGTGGGGACGGGTCTGTCACTGTATAACACTGGGGTACAGTACTGGTGGGGATGGGTCTGTCCCCGTATAACACTGGGGTACAGTACTGGTGGGGGCGGGTATGTCACTGTGTAACACTGGGGTACAGTACTGGTGGGGACGGGTCTGTCACTGTATAACACTGGGGTACAGTACTGGTGGGGACGGGTCTGTCACTGTATAACACTGGGGTACAGTACTGGTGGGGACGGGTCTGTCGCTGTATAACAGTGGGGTACAGTACTGGTGGGGACGGGTCTGTCACTGTATAACACTGGGGTACAGTACTGGTGGGGACGGGTCTGTCAAAGTGTAACACTGGGGTACAGTACTGGTGGGGACGGGTCTGTCACTGTATAACACTGGGGTACAGTACTGGTGGGGACGGGTCTGTCGCTGTATAACAGTGGGGTACAGTACTGGTGGGTACGGGTCTGTCGCTGTATAACAGTGGGGTACAGTACTGGTGGGGACGGGTCTGTCACTGTATAACACTGGGGTACAGTACTGGTGGGGACGGGTCTGTCAAAGTGTAACACTGGGGTACAGTACTGGTGGGGACGGGTCTGTCACTGTATAACACTGGGGTACAGTACTGGTGGGGATGGGTCTGTCACTGTGTAACACTGGGGTACAGTACTGGTGGGGACGGGTCTGTCACTGTATCACACTGGGGTACAGTACTGGTGGGGACGGGTCTGTCACTGTATAACACTGGGGTACAATACTGGTGGGGACGGGTCAGTCACTGTGTAACACTGGGGTACAGTACTCGTGGGGACGGGTCTGTCGCTGTATAACACTGGGGTACAGTACTGGTGGGGACGGGTCTGTCACTGTATAACACTGGGGTACAGTTCTGGTGGGGACGGGTCTGTCCCTGTATAACACTGGGGTACAGTACTGGTGGGGACGGGTCTGTCCCTGTATAACACTGGGGTATAGTACTGGTGGGGACGGGTCTGTCACTGTATAACACTGGGGTACAGCACTGGTGGGGACGAGTCTGTCCCTGTATAACACTGGGGTACAGTACTGGTGGGGGCGGGTCTGTCACTGTGTAACACTGGGGTACAGTACTGGTGGGGACGGGTCTGTCACTGTATAACACTGGGGTACAGTACTGGTGGGGACGGGTCTGCCGCTGTATAACACTGGGGTACAGTACTGGTGGGAACGGGTCTGTCGCTGTATAACACTGGGGTACAGTACTGGTGGGGACGGGTCTGCCGCTGTGTAACACTGGGGTACAGTACTGGTGGGGACGGGTCTGTCGCTGTGTAACACTGGGGTACAGTACTGGTGGGGACGGGTCTGTCGCTGTATAACACTGGGGTACAGTACAGGTGGGGACAGGTCTGTCACTGTATAACACTGGGGTACAGTACTGGTGGGGACGGGTCTGTCACTGTATAACACTGGGGTACAGTACTGGTGGGGACGGGTCTGTCACTGTATAACACTGGGGTACAGTACTGGTGGGGACGGGTCTGCCGCTGTATAACACTGGGGTACAGTACTGGTGGGAACGGGTCTGTCGCTGTATAACACTGGGGTACAGTACTGGTGGGGACGGGTCTGCCGCTGTGTAACACTGGGGTACAGTACTGGTGGGGACGGGTCTGTCGCTGTGTAACACTGGGGTACAGTACTGGTGGGGACGGGTCTGTCGCTGTATAACACTGGGGTACAGTACAGGTGGGGACAGGTCTGTCACTGTATAACACTGGGGTACAGTACTGGTGGGGACGGGTCTGTCACTGTATAACACTGGGGTACAGTACTGGTGGGGACGGGTCTGTCACTGTATAACACTGGGGTACAGTACTGGTGGGGACGGGTCTGTCACTGTATAACACTGGGGTACAGTACTGGTGGGGACTGGTCTGTCACTGTATAACACTGGGGTACAGCACTGGTGGGGACTGGTCTGTCCCTGTATAACACTGGGGTACAGTACTGGTGGGGACGGGTCTGTCGCTGTATAACACTGCGGTACTGTACTGGTGGGGACGGGTCTGTCGCTGTATAACACTGGGGTACAGTACTGGTGGGGACGGGTCTGTCACTGTATAACACTGGGGTACAGTACTGGTGGGGACGGGTCTGTCAGTGTGTAACACTGGGGTACAGTACTGGTGGGGACGGGTCTGTCGCTGTATAACACTGGGGTACAGTACTGGTGGGGATGGGTCTGTCGCTGTATAACACTGCGGTACAGTACTGGTGGGAACGGGTCTGTCGCTGTATAACACTGGGGTACAGTACTGGTGGGGACGGGTCTGTCACTGTATAACACTGGGGTACAGTACTGGTGGGGACGGGTCTGTCAAAGTGTAACACTGGGGTACAGTACTGGTGGGGACGGGTCTGTCACTGTATAACAGTGGGGTACAGTACTGGTGGGGATGGGTCTGTCACTGTGTAACACTGGGGTACAGTACTGGTGGGGACGGGTCTGTCAGTGTATAACACTGAGGTACAGTACTGGTGGGGACGGGTCTGTCGCTGTATAACACTGGGGTACAGTACTGGTGGGGACGGGTCTGTCACTGTATAACACTGGGGTACAGTACTGGTGGGGATGGGTCTGTCGCTGTATAACACTGGGGCACAGTACTGGTGGGGACGGGTCTGTCACTGTATAACACTGGGGTACAGTACTGGTGGGGACGGGTCTGTCACTGTATAACACTGGGGTACAGTACTGGTGGGGACGGGTCTGTCACTGTGTAACACTGGGGTACAGTACTGGTGGGGACGGGTCTGTCACTGTATAACACTGGGGTACAGTACTGGTGGGGACGGGTCTGTCACTGTGTAACACTGGGGTACAGTACTGGTGGGGACGGGTCTGTCACTGTGTAACACTGGGGTACAGTACTGGTGGGGACGGGTCTGTCACTGTATACACTGGGGTACAGTACTGGTGGGGACGGGTCTGACACTGTATAACACTGGGGTACAGTATTGGTGGGGACGGGTCTGTCGCTGTATAACATTGGGGTACAGTACTGGTGGGGACTGGCCTGTTACTGTATAACACTGGGGTACAGTACTGGTGGGGACAGGTCTGTCACTGTATAACACTGGGGTACAGTACTGGTGGGGCCGGGTCTGTCGCTGTATCGCACTGGGGTACAGTACTGCTGGGGACAGGTCTATCGCTGTGTAACACTGGGGTACAGTACTGGTGGGGACGGGTCTGTCACTGTGTAACACTGGGGTACAGTACTGATGGGGACGGGTCTGTCACTGTGTAACACTGGGGTACAATACTGGTGGGGACGGGTCTGTCACTATATAACACTAGGTACAGTACTGGTGGGGACGGGTCTGTCACTGTATAACACTGGGGTACAGTACTGGTGGGGACGGGTCTGTCACTGTATAACACTGGGGTACAGTACTGGTGGGGACGGGTCTGTCACTGTATAACACTGGGGTACAGTACTGGTGGGGACGGGTCTGTCACTGTATAACACTGCGGTACAGTACTGGTGGGGATGGGTCTGTCGCTGTATAACACTGGGGTACAGTACTGGTGGGGATGGGTCTGTCGCTGTATAACACTGGGGTACAGTACTGGTGGGGACGGGTCTGTCACTGTATAACACTGGGGTACAGTACTGGTGGGGACGGGTCTGTCACTGTATAACACCGGGGTACAGGACTGGTGGGGACGGGTCTGTCACTGTGTAACACTGGGGTACAGTACTGGTGGGGATGGGTCTGTCACTGTATAACACTGGGGAACAGTACTGGTGGGGACGGGTCTGTCACTGTATAACACTGGGGTACAGTACTGGTGGGGACGGGTCTGTCACTGTATAACACTGGGGTACAGTACTGGTGGGGACGGGTCTGTCACTGTATAACACTGGGGTACAGTACTGGTGGGGACGGGTCTGTCACTGTATAACACTGGGGTACAGTACTGGTGGGGACGGGTCTGTCACTGTATAACACTGGGGAACAGTACTGGTGGGGACGGGTCTGTCACTGTATAACACTGGGGTACAGTACTGGTGGGGACGGGTCTGTCACTGTATAACACTGGGGTACAGTACTGGTGGGGACGGGTCTGTCACTGTATAACACTGGGGTACAGTACTGGTGGGGACGGGTCTGTCACTGTGTACCACTGGGGTACAATACTGGTGGGGACGGGTCTGTCACTATATAACACTAGGTACAGTACTGGTGGGGACGGTTCTGTCACTGTATAACACTGGGGTACAGTCCTAGTGGGGACGGGTCTGTGACTGTATAACACTTGGGTACATTACTGGTGGGGATGGGTCTGTCACTGTATAACACTGGGGTACAGTACTGGTGGGGACAGGTCTGTCACTGTATAACACTGGGGTACAGTACTGGTGGGGACGGGTCTGTCACTGTATAACACTGGGGTACAGTACTGGTGGGGACGGGTCTGTCACTGTATAACACTGGGGTACAGTACTGGTGGGGACGGGTCTGTCACTGTATAACACTGGGGTACAGTACTGGTGGGGACGGGTCTGTCACTGTATAACACTGGGGTACAGTACTGGTGGGGACGGGTCTGTCACTGTATAACACTGGGGTACAGTACTGGTGGGGACAGGTCTGTCACTGTATAACACTGGGGTACAGTACTGGTGGGGACGGGTCTGTCACTGTATAACACTGGGGTACAGTACTGGTGGGGACGGGTCTGTCACTGTATAACACTGGGGTACAGTACTGGTGGGGATGGGTCTGTCACTGTGTAACACTGGGGTACAGTACTGGTGGGGACGGGTCTGTCACTGTGTAACACTGGGGTACAGTACTGGTGGGGATGGGTCTGTCACTGTGTAACACTGGGGTACAGTACTGGTGGGGACGGGTCTGTCACTGTGTAACAGTGGGATACAGTACTGGTGGGGACGGGTCTGTCACTGTGTAACACTGGGGTACAGTACTGGTGGGGACAGGTCTGTCACTGTGTAACACTGGGGTACAGTACTGGTGGGGATGGGTCTGTCACTGTATAACACTGGGGTACAGTACTGGTGGGGACAGGTCTGTCACTGTGTAACACTGGGGTACAGTACTGGTGGGGATGGGTCTGTCACTGTATAACACTGGGGTACACTACTGGTGGGGACGGGTCTGTCCCTGTATAACACTGGGGTACAGTACTGGTGGGGCGGGTCTGTCACTGTATAACACTGGGGTACAGTACTGGTGAGGATGGGTCTGTCCCTGTATAACACTGGGGTACAGTACTGGTGGGGACGGGTCTGTCCCTGTATAACACTGGGGTACAGTACTGGTGGGGACGGGTCTGTCACTGTATAACACTGGGGTACAGTACTGGTGGGGACGGGTCTGTCACTGTATAACACTGGGGTACAGTACTGGTGGGGATGGGTCTGTCACTGTATAACACTGGGGTACAGTACTGGTGGGGACGGGTCTGTCACTGTGTAACACTGGGGTACAGTACTGGTGGGGACGGGTCTGTCACTGTATAACACTGGGGTACAGTACTGGTGGGGATGGGTCTGTCACTGTATAACACTGGGGTACAGTACTGGTGGGGACGGGTCTGTCACTGTGTAACACTGGGGTACAGTACTGGTGGGGACGGGTCTGTCCCTGTATAACACTGGGGTACAGTACTGGTGGGGACGGGTCTGTCACTGTATAACACTGGGGTACAGTACTGGTGGGGACAGGTCTGTCACTGTATAACACTGGGGTATAGTACTGGTGGGGACAGGTCTGTCACTGTGTAACACTGGGGTACAGTACTGGTGGGGACGGGTCTGTCCCTGTATAACACTGGGGTACAGTACTGGTGGGGACGGGTCTGTCACTGTATAACACTGGGGTACAGTACTGGTGGGGATGGGTCTGTCCCCGTATAACACTGGGGTACAGTACTGGTGGGGGCGGGTATGTCACTGTGTAACACTGGGGTACAGTACTGGTGGGGACGGGTCTGTCACTGTATAACACTGGGGTACAGTACTGGTGGGGACGGGTCTGTCACTGTATAACACTGGGGTACAGTACTGGTGGGGACGGGTCTGTCGCTGTATAACAGTGGGGTACAGTACTGGTGGGGACGGGTCTGTCACTGTATAACACTGGGGTACAGTACTGGTGGGGACGGGTCTGTCAAAGTGTAACACTGGGGTACAGTACTGGTGGGGACGGGTCTGTCACTGTATAACACTGGGGTACAGTACTGGTGGGGACGGGTCTGTCGCTGTATAACAGTGGGGTACAGTACTGGTGGGTACGGGTCTGTCGCTGTATAACAGTGGGGTACAGTACTGGTGGGGACGGGTCTGTCACTGTATAACACTGGGGTACAGTACTGGTGGGGACGGGTCTGTCAAAGTGTAACACTGGGGTACAGTACTGGTGGGGACCGGTCTGTCACTGTATAACACTGGGGTACAGTACTGGTGGGGACGGGTCTGTCGCTGTATAACACTGGGGTACAGTACTGGTGGGGACGGGTCTGTCACTGTATAACACTGGGGTACAGTTCTGGTGGGGACGGGTCTGTCCCTGTATAACACTGGGGTACAGTACTGGTGGGGACGGGTCTGTCCCTGTATAACACTGGGGTATAGTACTGGTGGGGACGGGTCTGTCACTGTATAACACTGGGGTACAGCACTGGTGGGGACGAGTCTGTCCCTGTATAACACTGGGGTACAGTACTGGTGGGGGCGGGTCTGTCACTGTGTAACACTGGGGTACAGTACTGGTGGGGACGGGTCTGTCACTGTATAACACTGGGGTACAGTACTGGTGGGGACGGGTCTGCCGCTGTATAACACTGGGGTACAGTACTGGTGGGAACGGGTCTGTCGCTGTATAACACTGGGGTACAGTACTGGTGGGGACGGGTCTGCCGCTGTGTAACACTGGGGTACAGTACTGGTGGGGACTGGTCTGTCACTGTATAACACTGGGGTACAGCACTGGTGGGGACGGGTCTGTCACTGTATAACGCTGGGGTACAGTACTGGTGGGGACGGGTCTGTCGCTGTATAACACTGGGGTACAGTACTGGTGGGGACGGGTCTGTCGCTGTATAACGCTGGGGTACAGTACTGGTGGGGACGGGTCTGTCCCTGTATAACACTGGGGTACAGTACTGGTGGGGACGGGTCTGTCGCTGTATAACACTGCGGTACTGTACTGGTGGGGACGGGTCTGTCGCTGTATAACACTGGGGTACAGTACTGGTGGGGACGGGTCTGTCACTGTATAACACTGGGGTACAGTACTGGTGGGGACGGGTCTGTCAGTGTGTAACACTGGGGTACAGTACTGGTGGGGACGGGTCTGTCGCTGTATAACACTGGGGTACAGTACTGGTGGGGATGGGTCTGTCGCTGTATAACACTGCGGTACAGTACTGGTGGGAACGGGTCTGTCGCTGTATAACACTGGGGTACAGTACTGGTGGGGACGGGTCTGTCACTGTATAACACTGGGGTACAGTACTGGTGGGGACGGGTCTGTCAAAGTGTAACACTGGGGTACAGTACTGGTGGGGACGGGTCTGTCACTGTATAACAGTGGGGTACAGTACTGGTGGGGATGGGTCTGTCACTGTGTAACACTGGGGTACAGTACTGGTGGGGACGGGTCTGTCAGTGTATAACACTGAGGTACAGTACTGGTGGGGACGGGTCTGTCGCTGTATAACACTGGGGTACAGTACTGGTGGGGACGGGTCTGTCACTGTATAACACTGGGGTACAGTACTGGTGGGGACGGGTCTGTCACTGTGTAACACTGGGGTACAGTACTGGTGGGGATGGGTCTGTCACTGTATAACACTGGGGTACAGTACTGGTGGGGACGGGTCTGTCACTGTATAACACTGGGGTACAGTACTGGTGGGGACGGGTCTGTCACTGTGTAACACTGGGGTACAGTACTGGTGGGGACGGGTCTGTCACTGTATAACACTGGGGTACAGTACTGGTGGGGACGGGTCTGTCACTGTGTAACACTGGGGTACAGTACTGGTGGGGACGGGTCTGTCACTGTGTAACACTGGGGTACAGTACTGGTGGGGACGGGTCTGTCACTGTATAACACTGGGGTACAGTATTGGTGGGGACGGGTCTGTCGCTGTATAACACTGGGGTACAGTACTGGTGGGGACGGGTCTGTCACTGTATAACACTGGGGTACAGTACTGGTGGGGACAGGTCTGTCACTGTATAACACTGGGGTACAGTACTGGTGGGGCCGGGTCTGTCGCTGTATCGCACTGGGGTACAGTACTGCTGGGGACAGGTCTATCGCTGTGTAACACTGGGGTACAGTACTGATGGGGACGGGTCTGTCACTGTGTAACACTGGGGTACAATACTGGTGGGGACGGGTCTGTCACTATATAACACTAGGTACAGTACTGGTGGGGACGGGTCTGTCACTGTATAACACTGGGGTACAGTCCTAGTGGGGACGGGTCTGTGACTGTATAACACTTGGGTACAGTACTGGTGGGGATGGGTCTGTCGCTGTATAACACTGGGGTACAGTACTGGTGGGGACGGGTCTGTCACTGTATAACACTGGGGTACAGTACTGGTGGGGACGGGTCTGTCACTGTATAACACTGGGGTACAGTACTGGTGGGGACGGGTCTGTCACTGTATAACACTGGGGTACAGTACTGGTGGGGACGGGTCTGTCACTGTATAACACTGGGGTACAGTACTGGTGGGGACGGGTCTGTCACTGTATAACACTGCGGTACAGTACTGGTGGGGATGGGTCTGTCGCTGTATAACACTGGGGTACAGTACTGGTGGGGATGGGTCTGTCGCTGTATAACACTGGGGTACAGTACTGGTGGGGACGGGTCTGTCACTGTATAACAATGGGGTACAGTACTGGTGGGGACGGGTCTGTCACTGTATAACACTGGGGTACAGTACTGGTGGGGACGGGTCTGTCACTGTATAACACTGGGGTACAGTACTGGTGGGGACGGGTCTGTCACTGTATAACACTGGGGTACAGTACTGGTGGGGACGGGTCTGTCACTGTATAACACTGGGGTACAGTACTGGTGGGGACGGGTCTGTCACTGTATAACACTGGGGAACAGTACTGGTGGGGACGGGTCTGTCACTGTATAACACTGGGGTACAGTACTGGTGGGGACGGGTCTGTCACTGTATAACACTGGGGTACAGTACTGGTGGGGACGGGTCTGTCACTGTATAACACTGGGGTACAGTACTGGTGGGGACGGGTCTGTCACTGTATAACACTGGGGTACAGTACTGGTGGGGACGGGTCTGTCGCTGTGTAACACTGGGGTACAGTACTGGTGGGGACGGGTCTGTCACTGTGTACCACTGGGGTACAATACTGGTGGGGACGGGTCTGTCACTATATAACACTAGGTACAGTACTGGTGGGGACGGTTCTGTCACTGTATAACACTGGGGTACAGTCCTAGTGGGGACGGGTCTGTGACTGTATAACACTTGGGTACATTACTGGTGGGGACGGGTCTGTCACTGTATAACACTTGGGTACAGTACTGGTGGGGATGGGTCTGTCGCTGTATAACACTGGGGTACAGTACTGGTGGGGACTGGTCTGTCACTGTATAACACTGGGGTACAGTACTGGTGGGGACGGGTCTGTCACTGTATAACACTGGGGTACAGGACTGGTGGGGACGGGTCTGTCACTGTGTAACACTGGGGTACAGTACTGGTGGGGATGGGTCTGTCACTGTATAACACTGGGGAACAGTACTGGTGGGGACGGGTCTGTCACTGTATAACACTGGGGTACAGTACTGGTGGGGACGGGTCACTGTATAACACTGGGGTACAGTACTGGTGGGGACGGGTCTGTCACTGTAACACTGGGGTACAGTACTGGTGGGGACAGGTCTGTCACTGTAACACTGGGGTACAGTACTGGTGGGGACGGGTCTGTCACTGTATAACACTGGGGTACAGTACTGGTGGGGACGGGTCTGTCGCTGTATAACACTGCGGTACAGTACTCGTGGGGACAGGTCTGTCACTGTATAACACTGGGGTACAGTACTGGTGGGGACGGGTCTGTCGCTGTATAACACTGGGGTACAGTACTGGTGGGGACGAGTCTGTCACTGTATAACACTGGGGTACAGTACTGGTGGGCATGGGTCTGTCACTGTGTAACAGTGGGGTACAATACTGGTGGGGACGGGTCTGTCACTGTATAACACTGGGGTACAGCACTGGTGGGGACGGGTCTGTCACTGTATAACACTGGGGTACAGTACTGGTGGGGACGGGTCTGTCACTGTATAACACTGCGGTACAGTACTGGTGGGGATGGGTCTGTCACTGTATAACACTGGGGTACAGTACTGGTGGGGACGGGTCTGTCGCTGTATAACACTGGGGTACAGTACTGGTGGGGACGGGTCTGTCACTGTATAACACTGCGGTACAGTACTGGTGGGGACGGGTCTGTCGCTGTATAACACTGCGGTACAGTACTCGTGGGGACAGGTCTGTCACTGTATAACACTGGGGTACAGTACTGGTGGGGACGGGTCTGTCGCTGTATAACACTGGGGTACAGTACTGGTGGGGACGGGTCTGTCGCTGTATAACACTGGGGTACAGTACTGGTGGGGACGGTTCTGTCGCTGTATAACACTGGGGTACAGTACTGGTGGGGACGGGTCTGTCGCAGTGTAACACTGGGGTACAGTACTGGTGGGGACGGGTCTGTCCCTGTATAACACTGGGGTACAGTACTGGTGGGGACGGGTCTGTCGCTGTATAATACTGGGGTACAGTACTGGTGGGGATGGGTCTGTCGCTGTATAACACTGGGGTACAGTACTGGTGGGGACGGGTCTGTCGCTGTATAACACTGGGGTACAGTACTGGTGGGGACGGGTCTGTCGCTGTATAACACTGGGGTACAGTACTGGTGGGGACGGGTCTGTCACTGTATAACACTGGGGTACAGTACTGGTGGGGACGGGTCTGTCACTGTATAACACTGGGGTACAGTACTGGTGGGGACGGGTCTGTCGCTGTATAGCACTGGGGTACGGTACTGGTGGGGACGGGTCTGTCACTGTGTAACACTGGGGTACAGTACTGGTGGGGACGGGTCTGTCGCTGTATAACACTGGGGTACAGTACTGGTGGGGACGGGTCTGTCACTGTATAACACTGGGGTACAGTACTGGTGGGGACGGGTCTGTCACTGTGTAACACTGGGGTACAGTACTGGTGGGGACGGGTCTGTCGCTGTATAACACTGGGGTACAGTACTGGTGGGGACGGGTCTGTCGCTGTATAACACTGGGGTACAGTACTGGTGGGGACGGGTCTGTCGCTGTATAACACTGGGGTACAGTACTGGTGGGGACGGGTCTGTCACTGTATAACACTGGGGTACAGTACTGGTGGGGACGGGTCTGTCGCTGTATAACACTGGGGTACAGTACTGGTGGGGACAGGTCTGTCACTGTATAACACTGGGGTACAGTACTGGTGGGGACGGGTCTGTCACTGTATAACACTGGGGTACAGTACTGGTGGGGACGGGTCTGTCGCTGTATAACACTGGGGTACAGTAGTGCGAGAGAGTGGAGTTTTCCCGAGGTCTGATTCATGCGTTTTCCTGTAACATGTTCCACATTAAGATCTGAAGCAGTGGAAATATTATATATATATTTTCTCTGCTGGCTTGGCTGAACCCTGCCTGGTTGGAGATTGATGGAATGTTTTGTTGGCG
>NW_027592927.1:0-42569 GCF_964213995.1 Mustelus asterias
AGTGCGTATCTCAGCAAGGTGAGCGCGTACCTCAGCAAGGTGAGGCGCGTATCTCAGCAAGGTGAGTGCGTACCTCAGCAAGGTGAGTGCGTACCTCAGCAAGGTGAGTGCGTATCTCAGCAAGGTGAGCGCGTACCTCAGCAAGGTGAGTGCGTATCTCAGCAAGGTGAGCGCGTACCTCAGCAAGGTGAGCGCGTACCTCAGCAAGGTGAGCGCGTACTTCGGGAAGGTGAGCGCGTATCTCAGCAAGGTGAGCGCGTACTTTGGGAAGGTGAGCGCGTACCTCGGCAAGGTGAGCGCGTACTTTGGGAAGGTGAGCGCGTACCTCGGCAAGGTGAGCGCGTATCTCAGCAAGGTGAGCGCGTATCTCAGCAAGGTGAGTGCGTACCTCGGCAAGGTGAGCGCGTATCTCAGCAAGGTGAGCGCGTATCTCAGCAAGGTGAGCGCGTATCTCAGCAAGGTGAGCGCGTACTTTGGGAAGGTGAGTGCGTACCTCGGCAAGGTGAGCGCATACCTCGGCGGGGCGAGCGGGTACCTCGGCGGGGCGAGCGGGTACCTCGGCGGGGCGAGCGGGTACCTCGGCGGGGCGAGCGGGTACCTCGGCGGGGCGAGCGGGTACCTCGGCGGGGCGAGCGGGTACCTCGGCGGGGCGAGCGGGTACCTCGGCGGGGTGAGCCGCGCACGCGTACCCGCCTATCCCCCCTCCATGTTGGCACTGTTGTTAGCACTGCTGCCTCACAGCGCCAGGGACCCGGGTTCGATTCCCGGCTCGGGTCACTGTCTGTGTGGAGTCTGCACGTTCTCCCCGTGTCTGCGTGGGTTTCCTCCGGGTGCTCCGGTTTCCCCCCACAGTCTGAAAGACGTGCTGGTTAGGGTGCATTGGCCGTACTAAATTCTCCCTCAGTGTAACCCGAACAGGCGCTGGAGTGCGGCAACTAGGGGGATTTCACAGTGACTTCATTGCAGTGTTAATGTAAGCCTTACTTGTGACACTAATGAATCACAGTTGGGTAGCTGCCCAGCTCCGTTACGGTCAGTGACTGGTCCCGTTTCCTCTAACTCTCCCCCCAGGTGCGCGAGGCTCTGCAGGACGTGCCGGGGAAGTACGAGGACTTCCTGCGGATCTGTACGACTTTGAAACGAATCCCGATCAGCGCACGGCTGTGGACCTGTACGGGGACCTGTGCGACATCATCCAGGACTGGCCGCAGTTACTGAAGGATTTTGCTGCCTTCCTGCTCCCTGAGCAAGCTCTGCAGTGCGGCCTGGTGAGGTCATCGCTGGGGGGGGGGGGGGGCGGTGAGGTCATCGCTGGGGGGGTGGTGAGGTCATCGCTGGGGGGGGCGGTGAGGTCATCGCTGGGGGGGGGGGCGGTGAGGTCATCGCTGGGGGGGGCGGTGAGGTCATCGCTGTGGGGGGGCGGTGAGGTCATCGCTGTGGGGGGGCGGTGAGGTCATCGCTGGGGGGGGCGTGAGGTCATCGCTGTGGGGGTCGGGGCGGTGAGATTATCGCTGGGGGGGTCGGGGCGGTGAGGTCATCGCTGGGGGAGTCGGGGCGGTGAGGTCATCGCTGGGGGGGTCGGGGCGGTGAGGTCATCGCTGGGGGGGTCGGGGCAGTGAGGTCATCGCTGGGGGGGGCGGTGAGGTCATCGCTGTGGGGGTCGGGGCGGTGAGATTATCGCTGGGGGGGTCGGGGCGCTGAGGTCATCGCTGGGGGGGTCGGGGCGGTGAGATTATCGCTGGGGGGGTCGGGGCGCTGAGGTCATCGCTGGGGGGTCGGGGCGGTGTGATTATCGCTGGGGGGGTCGGGGCGGTGAGGTCATCGCTGGGGGAGTCGGGGCGGTGAGGTCATCGCTGGGGGAGTCGGGGCGGTGAGGTCATCGCTGGGGGGGTCGGGGCGGTGAGGTCATCGCTGGGGGAGTCGGGGCGGTGAGGTCATCGCTGGGGGGGTCGGGGCGGTGAGGTCATCGCTGGGGGGGTCGGGGCGGTGAGGTCATCGCTGGGGGGGTCGGGGCGGTGAGGTCATCGCTGGGGGGGTCGGGGCGGTGAGGTCATCGCTGGGGGGGTCGGGGCGGTGAGGTCATCGCTGGGGGGGTCGGGGCGGTGAGGTCATCGCTGGGGAGGTCGGGGCGGTGAGGTCATCGCTGGGGGGGTCGGGGCGGTGAGATTATCGCTGGGGGGGGGGCGGTGAGATTATCTGTGGGGGGGTGGGAATGGTGAGATTATCGCTGGGGGGGTCGGGGCGGTGAGGTCATCGCTGGGGGGGTCGGGGCGGTGAGGTCATCGCTGGGGGGGTCGGGGCGCTGAGGTCATCGCTGGGGGGGTCGGGGCGGTGAGATTATCGCTGGGGGGGGGCGGTGAGATTATCTGTGGGGGGGTGGGAATGGTGAGATTATCTCTGGGGGGGTCGGGGCGGTGAGGTCATCGCTTGGGGGGTCGGGGCGGTGAGGTCATCGCTGGGGGGTACGCTCAGAGAGAGAGGGCGCAGTGAAGTGGGAGGCCGGAAGTGTTGCAGTGTTAAGAACACAAGAAGAATCTCTCAACACCAGGTTAAAGTCCAGCAGGTTTATATGGCACTAAGAGCTTTCGGAGCGCCGCTCCTTCAACAGGCGAGTGCTAGGTGCTAAATTCACTCACCTGATGAAGGAGCAGCGCTCCGAAAGCTCGTGATTCCAGATAAACCTGTTGGACTTTAACCTGGTTTTGTGAGACTTCTTACTGTGCCCCACCCCAGTCCAACGCCGGCATCTCCACATCAAGAACATAAGAACCAGGAGCAGGAGTAGACCATCTGGCCCCTCGAGCCTGCTCCCCATTCAATAAGATCGTGGCTGATCTTTTCGTGGACTCAGCTCCACTTACCCGCCCGCTCACCATAACCCTTAATTCCTTTACTGATCAAAAATCTATCTATCCTTGCCTTAAAAACATTCAATGAGGGAGCCTCAACTGGGCAGAGAATTCCACAGATTCACAACCCTTTGTGAGAAGAAGTTCCTCCTCAACTCAGTCCTAAATCAGCTCCCCCTTATTTTGAGGCCATGCCCCCTAGTTCTAGTTTCACCCGCCAGTGGAAACAACTTCCCTGCTTCTATCTTATCTATTCCCTTCATAATCTTATATGTTTCTACAAGATCTCCCCTCATTCTTCTGAATTCCAATGAGTATAGCCCCAGTCTACTCAGTCTCTCCTCATAATCCAACCCTCTCAACTCCGGAATCAACCTAGTGAATCTCCTCTGCACCCCCTCCAGTGCCAGTATATCCTTTCTCAAGTAAGCTGGAGTCAAGGTGCTCTGGGGCTCTGGTACCTCAGGGAGAGGGTCCTGACTTTGGAACAGGGGTGCAGCACAGATTGATGTGAATGAGACTGGGCCTGGGAGGGTTACATCTTGAGGCCAGGTCGCTTGGACCCGTACAGCGGTGATTTAACTGAGGTGTTGTTTAAAATGATTAAAGGATTTGATGGGGTCGATAGCTTCCTCGGGTCGGAGAGTCCTGATTAATATTACAGCTCAGGTTCAAAGCAAGAAGATCTTCACCCAGAGGGTAGGTGGGAGGTCTGGACCTCTCCCACCAAGATTCTTTAAAATCATAGAATCCTACAGTGCAGAAAGAGGCCATTCGGCCCATCGAGTCTGCGCCGACCACAATCCCACCCAGGCCCTATCCCCATAACCCTATGCATTTATCCTAGCTAGTCCCCCTGACACTGAGGGGCAATTTCGCACGGCCAATCCACCTAACCCGCACGTCTTTCGGACTGTGGGAGGAAACCGGAGCACCCGGAGGAAACCCACGGAGACACTGGGGAGAACGCAGACATGGGCGGCACGGTAGCACAGTGGGTTAGCACTGCTGCTTCACAGCTCCAGGGACCTGGGTTCGATTCCCGGCTCGGGTCACTGTCTGTGTGAAGCTAATGGTATTTACTACCAAATAAACCTGTTGGACTTTAACCTGGTGTTGTTAAAACTCTTACTGTGTTCACCCCAGTCCAACGCCGGCATCTCCACATCATGTGTGGAGTCTGCACATTCTCCCCGTGTCTGCGCGGGTTTCCTCCGGGTGCTCCGGTTTCCTCCCACAGTCCAAAGATGTGCGGGTTAGGTGGATTGGCCGTGCTAAAATTGCCCCTTAGTGTCCTGAGATAGGTTAGGGGGATTAGCGGGTAAATATGTTGGGATATGGGGGTAGGGCCTGGGTGGGATTGTGGTCGGTGCAGACTCGATGGGCCGAATGGCCTCTTTCTGCACTGTAGGGTTTCTATGATCTATGAACGTGCAGACTCCACACAGACAGTGACCCAAACCGGGAATCGAACCCGGGTCCCTGGCGCTGTGAGGGCAGCAGCGGTAACCACACTGTGCCGCCCCTGAACTCAAACCAAATCTCTCTCCCGTCCCCCTCAAGACGTGGAGATTTGACTTCATTCTGACTTCCAGCAGCAGCAGTGGGTCGTTCGGCCCCTCGGTGCTGTTCCGCCACCCTGTGATGTACATGTGTCTCCTCCCCTCAGTTCGAGGAGCAGCAAGCGTTCGACAAGAGCCGCAAGTTCCTGCGTCAGCTGGAGATCTGCTTTGGTGAGAACCCATCGCACTACCAGAAAATCATTAAAGCCCTGCAGAGCTGCATGGTCTGCTCCCCACCGGACATGGCCGAGGTGAGCGGGCGGGGGGGAGGGGGGAGCCGGGGGCGGGGGTGGGGGAGGAGGAGGAGGAGCCGGGTGGGGAGAGCAGGGCCCCTCAGGAACCACTCTCAATCCCTCTCGGGGGGGGGGGGGGGGGGGGGAATGTCGGCCAGGCGAGCTGCGCGCTGTCTCGACTCAGGAGAAGGAAGACTGGGTTGCAGCTTGGAGTGCTGTGCTGAGATAAGGAGACACGTCAGCTTCAAACTCCTGTTAAAGCATCGCTTAGAGAGGGAGCTTCACTCTGTATCTAACCCCGTGCTGTACCTGTCCTGGGAGTGTTTGATGGGGTCAGTGTAGAGGGAGCTTTACTCTGTATCTAACCCCGTGCTGTACCTGTCCTGGGAGCGTTTGATGGGGGACAGTGTAGAGGGAGCTTTACTCTGTATCTAACCCCGTGCTGTACCTGTCCTGGGAGCGTTTGATGGGGGACAGTGTAGAGGGAGCTTCACTCTCTATCTAACCCCGTGCTGTACCTGTCCTGGGAGTGTTTGATGGGGGACAGTGTAGAGGGAGCTTCACTCTCTATCTAACCCCGTGCTGTACCTGTCCTGGGAGTGTTTGATGGGGGACAGTGTAGAGGGAGCTTCACTCTCTATCTAACTCCGTGCTGTACCTGTCCTGGGAGTGTTTGATGGGGGAGAGTGTAGAGGGAGCTTTACTCTGTATCTAACCCCGTGCTGTACCTGTCCTGGGAGTGTTTGATGGGGGAGAGTGT
Organism: Mustelus asterias; assembly: GCF_964213995.1. Taxonomy (NCBI): domain Eukaryota; kingdom Metazoa; phylum Chordata; class Chondrichthyes; order Carcharhiniformes; family Triakidae; genus Mustelus; species Mustelus asterias. The sequence goes on from NW_027592927.1 coordinate 5,405, forward strand.
AGAGGGAGCTTTACTCTGTATCTAACCCCGTGCTGTCTCTGTCTCTCTGTCTGTACAGCTGAAGGTTCAGGTCTGGCAGCTGTTAAAGGGTCACCATCATCTCCAGGACGAGTTCTCTCTCTTCTTCGACAACCTGCGGCCACCAAGCAGCAGAATAAGCGACTTTGAGGAGGTGAACTGGATGGAGGACAAGGAATACGAGGTGAGCTATTCGACTGCAGAAGGCTGCACCCAGTGTCCTGTCACTTCCTGGGTGAGGGTTTTGCAGGGTGTGGCAGGGTTAAATAGGCCGGATCCCCCCCCATCTCCCAGTACAGAATAGAGGAGGGGATAGATTCCACTGCCCTGAGTTGTGATCGATCGACTGCCTGCCTTCAGGCACGGGCGGGATTTAATAATCACTGTCGAATTCATGTTTGACTAAACGCTCTCCGATCGCAGGGAGCAGATACCTGGTCCAGTCCTGAGCAGCTTGGAAGCTGCATCCCCAGGTTAACCTGTCGCGTCACAGCCTTGCTGCAGTCACGGACAAGCAGCTGAATGCCCGGTGTGAGCTGCTGACAACCAGACAGAGTTCCACTGAGTCCAGACAGCCCCAGAGCCAGGGCTGGTGAGCAAGGCAGCAGCCTCAGTGAGTGGAGTCCCGCCCGTCGCAGAGGATGAGGGTGACGGTCTTGGCCAACTCTGGTCTCCACTCCCGATAATCCCTGCAGGAATTCCTCGGGATCGTGTTCCAGGCCCAACCACCTGTGGCTGCTTCATCAGCGACCTATCATCCCCCTCCCATTGAAGGGAAGAGCGGTGAGGGAGGTTCACCGTACCACAGACTGCAGTGAGTCACCGATAGAGCGAGGGGGGAGGGGGAGAGAGGGGGGAGGAGGGGAGGGGGGAGGAGAGAGAGTGGGGGTGGGGGAAGAAGAGAAATAGAGAGAGACAGTGAGACAGAGCGGGAGAGAGAGAGACCACCGTACCACAGACTGCAGTGAGTCACCGATAGAGAGAGAGGGCTGTCTTTTTAAAAATTAATTCCTGGGACATAGACGTCGCTGGCTGGTCCAGCATTTATTGCCCATCCCTAGTTGCCCTTGGAGGGCAGTTGAGAGTCAACCACATTGCTGTGGCTCTGGAGTCACATGTAGGCCAGACCGGGGTAAGGACGGCAGATTTCCTTCCCTAGAGGGAACCAGATGGGTTTTTCCGACAATGGGTCATCAGTAGATTCTTAATTCCAGATATTTTTTATTGAATTCAAATTCCACCATCTGCCGTGACGGGATTCGAACCCGGGTCCCCCAGATCATTAGCTGAGTTTCTGGATTAACAGTCTGGCGATAATCCCACTAGGCCATCACCTCCGTGTACCACAGATTCCAGTGGATCACAGAGAGATGGAGGGTCTCTGGCCGTATTCTCCGTGTGGTCACACTCTCGGCGGGTGAGAGCAGTCGGAGGAGCAGATCCCAGGGCTTGGCACCTGCTCCTGGAGCTGAACTCCATTTGGATGGAGATGTGTTCAGGGGCGTGCGTCCCTGTTGGAGTCACTGGACATTCGCACGCATTAAAGCATTTAACGTTGCTCCCTCAGCCTGGGCCCATACCTTCAGGGCAGCACGATAGCACAGTGGGTTAGCACTGCTGCCTCACAGCGCCAGGGACCCGGGTTCGATTCCCGGCTTGGGTCACTGTCTGTGCGGAGTCTGCACGTTCTCCCCGTGTCAGCGTGGGTTTCCTCCGGGTGCTCCGGTTTCCTCCCACAGTCTGAACGATGTGCAGGTTCGGTGGATTGGCCATGTAACCCGAACAGGCACCGGAGAGTGGCGACTCGGGGATTTTCACAGTAACTTCATTGCAGTGTTAATGTAAGACTACTTGTGACAATAAGAAATAAACTTTAAATTTTAACTTTCACATTCCTACCGGGGGGTCATAGTTTGAGGATAAGTTTGAGAATATTGCAAACCTTTTAGGACTGAGGTGAGGAGAGATTTCTTCACCCAGAGGGTGGTGAATGTGTGGAATTCACTCCCACAGAAAGTAGCTGAGGCCAAAACGTTGTGTGATTTCAAGAAGAGATTAGATATAGTTCTTGGGGCCAAAGGGATCGAGGGATATGGGATATGGGGTGGCACAGTGGTTAGGACTGCTGCCTCACAGCGCCAGGGACCCAGTTTCGATTCCCGGCTCGGGTCACTGTCTGTGCGGAGTCTGCACGTTCTCCCCGTGATGTGGAGATGCCGGCGTTGGACTGGGGTAAACACAGTAAGAAGTCTCACAACACCAGGTTAAAGTCCAACAGGTTTATTTGGTAGCAAATACCATAAGCTTTCGGAGCGATGCCCCTTCGTCAGATGGAGTGGTCTCTGTTCTCCAACAGTGCACAGAGACACAGAAATCAAGTTACAGAATACTAATTAGAATGCAAATCTCTACAGCCAGCCAGGTCTTAAAGGTACAGATAATGTGGGTGGAGGGAGCATTCAACACAGGTTAAAGAGATGTGTATTGTCTCCAGACAATTCTCCCCGTGTCAGCCTGGGTTTCCTCCGGGTGCTCCAATTTCCTCCCACACTCCAAAGATGGGTTAGGGTGGATTGGCCGTGTTAAATTGCCCCTTAGTGTCCAAAGATGTGCGGGTTAGGTGGATTGGCCATGCTAAATTGCCCCTTAGTGTCCAAAGATGTGCGGGTTAGGTGGATTGGCCATGCTAAATTGCCCCTTAGTGTCCAAAGATGTGCGGGTTAGGTGGATTGGCCATGCTAAATTGCCCCTTAGTGTCCAAAGATGTGCGGGTTAGGTGGATTGGCCGTGCTAAATTAACCCTAGTATCAGGGAGATTAGCAGAGTAAATGTGGGGTTACAGGAATAGGGTCTGGTTGGGATTGTCGTCGGTGCAGACTCGATGGGCCGAATGGCCTCCTTCTGCACTGTAGGAATTCTATGATTCTACTAAGGGGTCATAGTTTGAGGATAAGGGGTAAACCTTTTGGGACTGAGGTGAGGGGAAATGTCTTCACCCAGAGGGTGGTGAATGTGTGGAATTCACTCCCACAGAAAGTAGTTGAGGCCAAAACGTGATTTCAAGAAGGAATTAGATACCGCTCTTGGGGCTAAAGGGATCGAGGAAAATATTACTGTGTACAATTCTGGTCACCCTATTATAGAAAGGATATTATTAAACTAGAAAGAGTGCAGAAGAGATTCACTAGGATGCTACCGGGACTTGATGGTTTGAGTTGTAAGGAGAGGCTGGATAGACTGGGACTTTTTTCTCTGGAGCGTAGGAGGCTGAGGGGTGACCTTATAGAGGTCTATAAAATAATGAGGGGCATAGATCAGCTCGATAGTCAATATCTTTTCCCAAAGGTAGGGGAATCTAAAACTAGAGGGCATAGGTTTAAGGTGAGAGGGGAGAGATACAAAAGGGTCCAGAGGGGCAATTTTTTCACACACAGGGTGGTGAGTGTCTGGAACGAGCTGCCAGAGGCAGTAGTAGAGGAGGGTACAATTTTGTCTTTTAAAAAGCATTTAGACAGTTACATGGGTAAGATGGGTATAGAGGGATATGGGCCAAATGCGGGCAATTGGGATTAGCGTAGGGGTTTAAAAAAAAGGGCGGCATGGACAAGTTGGGCCGAAGGGCCTGTTTCCATGCTGTAAACCTCTATGACTATGATATGGGGGGAAGGAGGGGGATCAGGATATTGAATTTGATGATCAGCCATGATCAAAATGAATGGCGGAACAGGCTGGAAGGGCAGAATGGCCTCCTCATGCTTCTAGTTTCTATAATGACAGAATATAAAGCAGAGTGAGGTGGGTGGGAGTGGGCTGCGATCGCAGCCCTGTCTCTGTGGGACAGCGAGCCACTGGCTCTGTACGGCCGCCCTCTAACCTGCTCGTTTGGTGTCACAGTTTGACGGATTCGAGGAGGTGGTTCTGCCGGATCTGGAGGAGGAAGAGGAGTTACAGAAAATGACCCCGCCCCCGAGGAGTAAGCGGCGGAGGGAGGGCCACACACACGAGAAGGTACAGAGCGCCAGGTCCAGACATCAGTCATTGCCAATCGGAGCAGGGGACAGTTCACTCAACATCAGGGACTCTCTGACACTGTCCCCGGGGGAGACTGATCTGACACACTCCCCCCGGGGGAGACTCACTCTGACGCACACTCCCCAGGGGAGACTGATCTGACACACTGTCCCCGGGGGAGACTGATCTGACACACTGTCCCCGGGGGAGACTGATCGGACACACTGTCCCCGGGGGAGACTGATCGGACACACTGTCCCCGGGGGAGACTGATCGGACACACTGTCCCCGGGGGAGACTGATCTGACACACTGTCCCCGGGGGAGACTGATCTGACACACTGTCCCCGGGGGAGACTGATCGGACACACTGTCCCCGGGGGAGACTGATCTGACACACTCTCCCCGGGGGAGACTGATCTGACACACTGTCCCCGGGGGAGACTCACTCTGACACACTGTCCCCGGGGGAGACTGATCTGACACACTGTCCCCGGGGGAGACTGATCGGACACACTGTCCCCGGGGGAGACTGATCTGACACACTCTCCCCGGGGGAGACTGATCTGACACACTGTCCCCGGGGGAGACTCACTCTGACACACTCTCCCCGGGGGGGGAGACTGATCGGACACACTGTCCCCGGGGGAGACTGATCTGACACACTGTCCCCGGGGGAGACTCACTCTGACACACTCTCCCCGGGGGGGGAGACTGATCTGACACACTGTCCCCGGGGGAGACTGATCTGACACACTGTCCCCGGGGGAGACTCACTCTGACACACTCTCCCCGGGGGAGACTGATCGGACACACTGTCCCCGGGGGAGACTGATCGGACACACTGTCCCCGGGGGAGACTGATCGGACACACTGTCCCCGGGGGAGACTGATCGGACACACTGTCCCCGGGGGAGACTGATCGGACACACTGTCCCCGGGGGAGACTGATCGGACACACTGTCCCCGGGGGAGACTGATCTGACACACTGTCCCCGGGGGAGACTGATCGGACACACTGTCCCCGGGGGAGACTGATCGGACACACTGTCCCCGGGGGAGACTGATCGGACACACTGTCCCCGGGGGAGACTGATCGGACACACTGTCCCCGGGGGAGACTGATCTGACACACTGTCCCCGGGGGAGACTCACTCTGACATACTCTCCCCGGGGGGGAGACTGATCTGACACACTGTCCCCGGGGGAGACTCACTCTGACACACTGTCCCCGGGGGAGACTGATCTGACACACTCTCCCCGGGGGAGACTGATCGGACACACTCTCCCCGGGGGAGACTCACTCTGACACACTCTCCCCGGGGGAGACTGATCGGACACACTCTCCCCGGGGGAGTCTGATCTGACACACTCTCCCCGGGGGAGACTGATCTGACACACTCCCCCCGGGGGAGACTGATCTGACACACTCTCCCCGGGGGAGACTCACTCTGACACACTCTACCCGGGGGGGGAGACTGATCTGATACACTCTCCCCGGGGGAGACTGATCGGACACACTGTCCCCGGGGGGAGACTGATCTGACACACTCTCCCCGGGGGGGAGACTGATCTGACACACTCCCCCCGGGGGAGACTCACTCTGACACACTCTCCCCGGGGGGAGACTGATCTGACACACTGTCCCCGGGGGAGACTCACTCTGACACACTCTCCCCGGGGGAGACTGATCGGACACACTGTCCCCGGGGGAGACTGATCGGACACACTGTCCCCGGGGGAGACTGATCGGACACACTGTCCCCGGGGGAGACTGATCTGACACACTGTCCCCGGGGGAGACTCACTCTGACATACTGTCCCCGGGGGGGAGACTGATCTGACACACTGTCCCCGGGGGAGACTCACTCTGACACACTGTCCCCGGGGGAGACTGATCTGACACACTCTCCCCGGGGGAGACTGATCGGACACACTCTCCCCGGGGGAGACTCACTCTGACACACTCTCCCCGGGGGAGACTGATCGGACACACTCTCCCCGGGGGAGACTGATCTGACACACTCTCCCCGGGGGAGACTGATCTGACACACTCCCCCCGGGGGAGACTGATCTGACACACTCTCCCCGGGGGAGACTCACTCTGACACACTCTACCCGGGGGGGAGACTGATCTGATACACTCCCCCCGGGGGAGACTGATCTGACTCACTCTCCCCGGGGGAGACTGATCTGACACACTGTCCCCGGGGGAGACTCACTCTGACACACTCTCCCCGGGGGGGAGACTGATCTGACACACTGTCCCCGGGGGGAGACTGATCTGACACACTGTCCCCGGGGGAGACTCACTCTGACACACTCTCCCCGGGGGGGAGACTGATCTGACACACTCTCCCCGGGGGAGACTGATCGGACACACTGTCCCCGGGGGGAGACTGATCTGACACACTCTCCCCGGGGGGGAGACTGATCTGACACACTCCCCCCGGGGGAGACTCACTCTGACACACTCTCCCCGGGGGGAGACTGATCTGACACACTCTCCCCAGGGGAGACTCACTCGGACACACACTCTCCCCGGGGGAGATTGACTCTCTGACACTCTCCCCAGAGGAGACTGATCTGACACACACCCCCAGGGGGAGACTGATCTGACACCCTCTCCCCAGGGGAGACTGATCTGACACACTCTCCCTGGGGGAGACTCACTCTGACACACTCTCCCCAGGGGGAGACTGATCTGACACACTCTCCCCAGGGGAGACTGATCTGACACACTCTCCCCGGGGGAGACTCACTCTGACACACTCTCCCCAGGGGGAGACTGATCTGACACACTCTCCCCAGGGGGAGACTGATCTGACACACTCTCCCCAGGGGGAGACTGATCTGACACACTCTCCCCAGGGGAGACTGATCTGACACACTCTCCCCAGGGGAGACTGATCTGACACACTCTCCCCGGGGGAGACTCACTCTGACGCACACTCCCCAGGGGAGACTGATCTGACACGTTCCCCCCCGGGGGAGACTGATCTGACACACTCTCCCCAGGGGAGACTGATCTGACACATTCTCCCCAGGGGGAGACTGATCTGACACACTCTCCCCAGGAGGAGACTGACTCTGACACACTCTCCCCGGGGGGAGACTCACTCTGACACACACTCCCCGGGGGAGACTGACTCTGACACGTTCCCCCCCGGGGGAGACTGATCTGACACACTCTCCCCAGGGGAGACTGATCTGACACATTCTCCCCAGGGGGAGACTGATCTGACACACTCTCCCCAGGAGGAGACTGACTCTGACACACTCTCCCCGGGGGGAGACTCACTCTGACACACACTCCCCGGGGGAGACTGACTCTGACACACTCTCCCCGGGGGGAGACTCACTCTGACGCACTCTCCCTGGGCTATTTTGGGTTGTTGCTGATCTTTTCTCTGCTTTGCTCCCCAGAGCGTGGACACGAAGGCCTCGAAGGGGAAAGATTCTGTGGCTGCAGGGGTTCCGGATGCCTGGATCACAGTGGCCGGGGCGAAGGAGGCGGTTAAAGGTTCCGATCCAGTGGAGGGTTCCCCAGAGGAAGCCCAGGCTCTGGGTTTGAACAGCAAGGATTCTTCATCCCCTGGGACCCGGGCCCCAGGTGTGTCTGTGTGTGTGCGTGCGAGTGTGCGGAGGAGTTGTGTGAGCGGGTGGGGGAATTGGGGAGGGTGGGGGGGGTGGGGGGGCTACAGAGCAGTGGCACTGGAATCCCTCTGTGCAAACCCTGATTGGTGAGACACAATGATAGCGCAGGAAGAAGTCCCTCACTCATTGGTCACTGGAGCACTTCTCCCTCCCCCCTCTCTCCCCTCCCCTCTCCCCCTCTCTCCCCCCCTCCCCCTCTCTCCCCCCCTCCCCCTCTCCCCCCCTCCCCCTCTCTCCCCCCCTCCCCCTCTCTCCCCCCCTCCCCCTCTCTCCCCCCCTCCCCCTCTCTCCCCCCCTCCCCCTCTCTCCCCCCCTCCCCCTCTCTCCCCCCCCTCCCCCTCTCTCCCCCCTCCCCCTCTCTCCCCCCCTCCCCCCCCCTCTCTCCCCCCCTCCCCCTCTCTCCCCCCCTCCCCCTCTCTCCCCCCCTCCCCCTCTCTCCCCCCTCCCCCTCTCTCCCCCCCTCCCCCTCTCTCCCCCCCTCCCCCTCTCTCCCCCTCTATCCCCCCTCCCCCTCTCTCCCCCCCTCCCCTCCTCTCCCCCCCCTCCCCCCTCTCCCCCTCCTCTCCCCCTCTGGGTACAGGTATCAGTGAAAGCAGCCCCCCTCCCTCTCCTTCCAGTAGTGGGAGCTAATGGGGAAGTGGCCTGGGTTGATTGCGATGCCCCCTGTAGTGAAATAGCTCATTAGAACTCACTGGGTTTATTGATGCGGAATGGGATGGGGTAACATGAACAGACAGGAGATTGGGGGGAGAATCTCTCAGACCCTCGCTCTACCTCGCAGAGTCTCCACTCACCCTGTCCTTCCTCTGCAGGTAGCAACACTCTGAGGGGCTGTGAGGAGACACATCCGGGGAGGGGTCCACGGCTCCCAGGAGATTCCTGCTGCCTGGAGGAGGGGGATGAGAATGGAGTCAAAGTTTCAGAGAGGGTAAACGAGACCCCCGTGTCCCCCCTGCGTTCTGCAGACGAGACCTGGAGCCCTGCCAGTGAGGGGGACGGCAGCGAGAGCCAGGGGCCGGAGGAGGGGCTGGCTGATGGCTCGGACCCTGTGCCCCATTCCCCCTGCTGCCCCTGGCGGGAGGAGCCGGGGAGGAGGAGAGGGGGCTGCCCCTTCGACTCCACTCGCCCAGAGACTGGAGTGGGGGGGAAGGAGGAGTGGACGGAGCCGGGGAACTGTTGTCGGGACATGGCGGCGCTGTCAAAGGGGGAGGACGCAGCGAAGGAGGGGGGGTCTCCGCCCCGGTGCAGGCCAGCAGTGCGTGAGGAAGGGGACACTCTGATTGTGCACGGAGCACCTAACATAACCAGGGAGGCGGCATCGTCGAAGCTGGAACTGGCAAACGCAGCGTCAGGAGTCCGGAGTGATGGCCCACGGGGAAGGGGGAGACACAGCACCGAGCAGGTGGCAGGATCCCCAGCCCCTCCTGTCGAGACGCCAGCACCCCTGCGGGGGAGGGACTGCGGAGCGGCGCTTGTGGGGGACACCTCGCCCTGGGAGGCTGGAGCGCAGAGAGACAGGGAGCCAGAGGAGCGGACCACGCTCGCTGAGACCGGATCCGCCCCCAGGGAGCCGCCCCGAAACCCTGCCGGCCACGCCTCGGTCAAGTTCGCCACGGCCGGAGCGCAGGTCCGCTTCATGAGCTGCCAGAAGCTGTCCGATCTCTTGCCGGTGGACTTGCAGCTGACGCTGGCTCACGGACACTCGCGGGACGCGGGCAGCCTGGACTCTGCTGACCACGAGCCCCCCAGAGGCCAGGTCACTGTCATTCCCTCGCCCAGGCTGTGGGAGACGTGGGAGGGGGCAGCCCGGGACAGGCTGGTGACCCCCTCCGCCACCGCAGGCTCTGAGAGCCCCCTCCGTCACACAGACAGCAGAGCGAGCTCCACGGGGGAGGAGCAGGAGGACGAGCAGGACAGGCAGGCTCAGGCAGCCGTCTGCGCCAAGAACAGCCGTCTCAGCTCAACAGGGGAACGCGTGGTGCTGTGGACACGGTAAGATCATTTTCACCACTCACCTCACCCTCTCTCTGTCCTCCTGCTACCAAACAGACACCCCTCTACAGCTTTACTCTGTATTTAACCCCGTGCTGTCCCTGTCCTGGGAGTGTTTGATGGGGACAGTGTAGAGGGAGCTTTACTCTGTATCTAACCCAGTGCTGTACCTGTCCTGGGAGTGTTTGATGAGGGACAGTGTAGAGGGAGCTTTACTCTGTATCTAACCCCGTGCTGTACCTGTCCTGGGAATGTTTGATGAGGGACAGTGTAGAGGGAGCTTTACTCTGTATCTAACCCCGTGCTGTACCTGCCCTGGGAGTGTTTGATGAGGGACAGTGTAGAAGGAGCTTTACTCTGTATCTAACCCCTTGCTGTACCTGTCCTGGGAGTGTTTGATGAGGGACAGTGTAGCGGGAGCTTTACTCTGTATCTAACCCCGTGCTGTACCTGTCCTGGGAGTGTTTGATGGGGGACAGTGTAGGGGGAGCTTTACTCTGTATCTAACCCCTTGCTGTACCTGTCCTGGGAGTGTTTGATGGGGACAGTGTAGAGGGGGCTTTACTCTGTATCTAACCCCGTGCTGTACCTGTCCTGGGAGTGTTTGATGGGGACAGTGTAGAGGGGGCTTTACTCTGTATCTAACCCCGTGCTGTACCTGTCCTGGGAGTGTTTGATGGGGGACAGTGTGGAGGGAGCTTTACTCTGTATCTAACCCCGTGCTGTACCTGTCCCGGGAGTGTTTGATGGGGACAGTGTAGAGGGGGCTTTACTCTGTACCTAACCCCATGCTGTACCTGTCCTGGGAGTGTTTGATGGGGGACAGTGTGGAGGGAGCTTTACTCTGTATCTAACCCCGTGCTGTACCTGTCCTGGGTGTGTTTGATGGGGGGACAGTGTAGAGGGAACTTTACTCTGTATCTAACCCCGTGCTGTCCTGGGAGTGTTTGATGGGGGACAGTGTAGAAGGAGCTTTACTCTGTATCTAACCCCTTGCTGTACCTGTCCTGGGAGTGTTTGATGAGGGACAGTGTAGAGGGAGCTTTACTCTGTATCTAACCCCGTGCTGTACCTGTCCTGGGAGTGTTTGATGGGGGACAGTGTAGAGGGAGCTTTACTCTGTATCTAACCCCTTGCTGTACCTGTCCTGGGAGTGTTTGATGGGGACAGTGTAGAGGGAGCTTTACTCTGTATCTAACCCCGTGCTGTACCTGTCCTGGGAGTGTTTGATGGGGGACAGTGTAGAGGGAGCTTTACTCTGTATCTAACCCCGTGCTGTACCTGTCCTGGGAGTGTTTGATGGGGGACAGCGTGGGCCATCTCTCGGAATGAAGTGAGTAACAGGAATGTGTGTGTGTATAAGGATGAGGAATTTGTGCTGTTTGATGTGTTTGCAGGGAGGCAGACCGAGCGATTCTCACAGCCTGCCGGGAGAGCGGGGCGAACGAGGATACCTTCAGCGAGGTGGCACAGCAACTGAACAGCAAGTCAGTGCAGGAGGTGAGAGTCATCCTCAGTGTGAACACGATGCTTCACGTGTGTGTCTCTCTCACCCTCCCCCAGCCTGGCTCTCTCTCCACATTCACCCAGTGTGGCAGCAAGCTTTAAAGACCGAGCTCTCTTGTCACCCGGCCTAAGAGTACCGGCCGAAGTCCGGGAAGACTAGCCAGCATTCCCGCGGCTTTGCCCACGATTAGGACTGCGGCAGAGTTGATGAAACCTGCACCGGGCACTGAGTGGGAATTCGATTCGAGAGAACGAGACAGCGAGCGATGAAGATCGGATCCAGTGCTTGCTGCACTCCCACATGAGAGAGGGTTGTGTCTGTGTTAATAGAGTCACAGAGATACACAGCACGAAGACAGGCCCTTCGGCCCAACTCCTCCGTGCCGACCAGGTTTCATAGAAATCCCTCCCGTGCAGAAGGAGGCCACTCAGCCCATCGAGTCTGCACCGACCACAAATCCACCCAGGCCCTATCCCCGTAACCCCACGTATTTACCCAGCTAATCCTTCTACCACTAGTGTCAATTTAGCACGGCCAATCCCCCGAACCTACACATCTTCGGACTGTGGGAGGAAACTGGAGCACCTGGAGGAAACCCACGCAGACACGGGGAGAACGTGCGGACTCCGCACAGACAGTGACCCAAGCCGGCAATTGAACCCGGGTCCCTGGAGCTGTGAAGCAGCCGTGCTGACCACTGTGCCTCAACTGAGCTGGTGGTTGTGCCTGCATGTGGCCCCATATCCCTCTAAACCTTTTTCTATCCATGTACCTGTCCAAATATCTTTTAAATGTTCTCCCCGCCTCTGCCACGGAGTTTCCCTCAAGAGTGTAAGATTCACCGACTGTAAATGGGTGGATAAGTGTTGGCTCCTTCTCCGTATCCCCCCCTCTAGCTGCAATTCCCATCTTGGGGGTGCTTTGTGTGGGAGTAAGTGCATGTTCAGTTTATCTATTAGTGTCACAAGTCGGCTTACATTAACACTGCAATGAAGTTACTGTGAAAATCCCTGAGTCGCCACACTCCGGCGCCTGTTCGGGTTACACCGAGGGAGAATTTAGCACGGACAATGCACCCTAACCAGCATGTCTTTTGGACTGTGGGAGGAAACCCACACAGACATGGGGAGAATGTGCAAACTCCACACAGACAGTGACCCAAGCCGGGAATTGAACCCGGGTCCCTGGCGCTGTGAGGCAGCAGTGCTACCATAAAGGAATGAATAGGAAGGGGAGTATGTACATGGCCGTTAGGAGATTAAATGTGCAGAGTCTGCACACCGGTGCAGGTTGTCCTGTCTGACCGAGTGCCGTGGTTAGAGGTTTACAGCATGGAAACCGGCCCTTCGGCCCAACTTGTCCATGCCACCCTTTTTTTAAACCTGGGAGCTGGGTGCGCAGCCCACATTACAGGCTGCAGTGTGCCAATACTTAAAACTCCCACGACAGCATGACATCCCCTGGTCAGGCCACAAAGCAGCTTTCCCTCAGGCTGGGCAGGGGGAAGGCAGCAAATCATAGTCATAGAGGTTTACAGCATGGAAACAGGCCCTTCGGCCCAACTTGTCCATGCCACCATTGTTTTTAAAATCCCTAAGCTAGTTCCAATTGCCCGCATTTGGCCCATATCCCTCTATACCCATCTCACCCATGTAACCGACTAAATGCTTTTTAAAAGACAAAATTGTACCCGCCCCTACTACTGCCTCTGGCAGCTCGTTCCAGACACTCACCACCCTCTGTGTGAAAACATTGCCCCTCTGGACCCTTTTGTATCTCTCCCCTCTCACCTTAAACCTATGCCCTCTAGTTTTAGACTCCCCTACCTTTGGGGAAAGATACTGACTATCTAGCTGATCGATACCCCTCATTATTTTATAGACCTCTATAAGATCACCCCTCAGCCTCCTGCGCTCCAGATTCTGTTGCCCGGAGGGTTTACTCTGTCCGTCTCCTCCTCTCCAGGTCTCACAGCGGTTTCGGGAGCTGATGTACTTGTTCCACACCTCCGGAGATGTCAGCACGGATGAGGAAGAGGACACTGTGAGTGTCAGCAATCCCGAGGAGCAGGAGTGATTCTTCCCCCTGCTTCCCCCACCACACACAACCCACATTCTTGGATCTAAATCTCTCGCCTGTTGTGTTGAGAAGGAGCGACCGAGGATGGGGGGGGGGGGGGGAAGGAAGAGCTCTGAACTGTGCCACGTCCTCCCTCCCACCCGCTGGACCTTCACCCTGTGAGCGTTTTAACTTCTGTCAGACACACTACGTTCCTGGTTTATTCAGGATCTGGTTATTCACTATTTATTGAAGCGATGTTAGCCAGGGTGGTCCTTGCCCTGCCTGGTCTCGGTCTTCCTCTAACGAGAGAGGGACTGGAGGCCGATTGACTGCGGAGGAGCCATCTCCTGGCCTGTGTCGATGGGGGTTTTAAAAAAAAAATCATAGTCTTGCTGCTGGATTGAGTTCTCAGTTGTTTGATCGCACTGCCCTGGAGCGGCAGAAAGCCGTGTGTCTGTTGTGCCAGGTGACTGTGCGCATGTGTAACACTGCCTCAGTTTGTGATTCTCGGGGGGGGGGAAACGCTGTACACCCCCCCCCCCCCCCTCCCCCTCCCTGGTGCCGAATACAGTATTATTTCTTCTTTACAGAATAAGTTTTTAACAGACGTTGCCTTGGTCGGTGGTTAAGCCCCCCCCTCCTCCCTCCGAGGGCAGTAAGAAGTAAATCAATGAAATGATTCCGATACAATGAAGGTTTTTAAAGTATATTTTCTTACTGAGTGACCGGAGGATTTTAAACGAGGGGCTCTCAGCGTGTGACTGTGCACAGGGTCACTCTGACATTGACCCAGGAGTGGTCGTGTTTGCCAGGCCTCGGTTAAAACTCAAAAGCTGAAGGATTTGCGCAGAAAACAGCAGCTACCGGCTGTTCTTTGCAGTGTCCAGGTAGCAGTCTCCGTTCGAATGATGTGCTGTAAATATATGTGTAATGTATCCTCTGTATAGCTTAAGTTATAGTGACTTGTGTAATATTTATGTTTGTATTTCTAGAACTGTGTGCGGGTCAAAAATTAGCTCAATAAATCTTTCCACCCAGGCTGGGCCGAGTATTTTCAGTAGAGTGGGTGGCACAGTGGTTTAGCACTGCTGCTTCACGGCTTACATTAACACCGCAATGAAGTTACTGTGAAAATCCCACTCTCCGGCGCCTGTTTGGGTACACAGGGAGAATTTAGCATGGCCAGTGCACCCTAACCAGCACGTCTTTCGGACTGTGGGAGGAAACCCACGCAGACAGGGGGAGAATGTGCAGACTCCACACAGACAGTGATCCAAGCCGGGACTCGAACCCGGGTCCCTGGTGCTGTGAGGCAGCGGTGCTAACCACTGTGCCACCCCCTGATCTTGCACGGGAAGTGGGAGCAGCAAGATAAACCAGCGTTGGCACTTCACGTTTTAATGAAGAAAAAATCCAAACCATCTTCTGTGAATAAACTTCGTAAAGAGAGCAGGTTTGGGGGGGTGGTCTTGTCTCCAATGACTCCAGGTTTTTACAACACCCAGGTTAAAGTCCAACAGGTTTGTTTGGTAGCAAATGCCGTTAGCTTTCGGAAATCTGCTCTCAAACAGGGCATACAGAGTTACAGAATACTGATTCGAATGCGAATCTCTACAATGTGAGTGGAGGGAGCATTAAGCACAGGTTAAAGAGATGTATATTGTCTCCAGACAACTGAACAACCAAGGAACACTACAGACAGTTACCCACAGATCTGACCAAAGAACACACCCGTCAACTCAAGACCTTTGATCCGGACCTTCAGAGCACCCTCCGTGCTCTCATCTCACGTACTCCCCGCGTTGGAGATTTCTACTGCCTCCCAAAGATACACAAGGCAAACACACCCGGCCGTCCCATCGTATCGGGCAATGGAACCCTGTGCGAGAACCTCTCCAGCTATGTCGAGGGCATCCTGAAACCCATTGTACAAAGAACCCCCAGCTTTTGTCGCGACATGACGGACTTCCGACGGAGAAGTTGAACCAGGAGCACTCCTCGTCACAATGGATGTCTCGGCACTCTACACCAGCATCCCCCACGATGGTGGCATTGCTGCAACGGCCTCAGTACTCAATGCCAACAACTGCCAGTTTCCAGATGCAATTTTACAACTCATCCGCTTCATCCTGGACCACAATGTCTTCAACAACCAGTTCTTCATCCAGACACACGGAACAGCCATGGGGACCAAATTCACACCTCAATATGCCAACATCTTCATGCACAGGACCTTCAACCGATGCTATACACTAGATACATCGATGACATTTTCTTCCTTTGGACTCATGGTGAGCAATCACTGAAACAACTATATGATGACATCAACAAGTTCCATCTCACCATCAGACTCACCATAGACTACTCTCCGGAATCGGTTGCATTCTTGGACACACGCATCTCCATTAAGGACGGTCACCTCAGCACCTCACTGTACCGCAAGCCCACGGATAACCTCACGATGCTCCACTTCTCCAGCTTCCACCCTAAACACGTTAAAGAAGCCATCCCCTACGGACGATCCCTCCGTATACACAGGATCTGCTCGGATGAGGAGGATTGCAACAGACACCTCCAGACGCTGAAAGATGCCCTCATAAGAACAGGATATGACTCTCGACTCATCGATCAACAGTTCCGACGTTCTCCAAGGCGGCCTTCACGACACACGACAGCGCAGAGTCGCTGAGCAGAAACTGATAGCCAAGTTCCGCACACATGAGGACGGCCTAAACCGGGATGTTGGATTTATGTCACACTATCAGTAACCCCCACAGCTTGCCTCCTGGACTTGCAGAATCTCTCTGGCTGTCCTGTCTGGAGACAATACACATCTCTTTAACCTGTGCTCCCTCCACTCACGTTGGCTGTAGAGATTCACATTCTAATCAGTATTCTGTAACTTGATTTTGCGTCTCTGTGCCCTGTTTGAGTAAGAAGTTGAACAACACCAGGTTAATGTCCAACAGGTTTATTTGGTAGCAAAAGCCACCTACCAAATAAACCTGTTGGACTTTAACCTGGTGTTGTTAAACTTCTTACTATGTTTACCCCAGTCCAACGCCGGCATCTCCACATCATGACTGCCCTGTTTGAGAGCAGATTTCCACTCCATCTGACGAAGGAGCAGCGCTCCGAAAGCTAATGGCATTTGCCTCCCAAATAAACCTGTTGGTGTTAAAACTCTTACTGTATTTACCCCAGTTCAACGCCAGCATCTTCACATCATTTAAAACCCTCACCAGGGTTCACTTTGAAGTGGAGAGCGCACAGTCCTCTTGCAGAAAGGTGTACAAGTCATTGGGGTAAGACACTCCTGTTTGCGAGGCATACCTGACACCGTAAGTCTGTTTTTGTTTTCTTTACTAAGAGAAGATTTAGAACATATTTACAGCTTTGGGTAACAAGGCAGGATGTGCTTGGCAGCGCGCACACGCACCCTGACTCTGGATGGCGACGTGCCAGGGGGAGGGTTTAAACCGCAATCCTTATTCTGCGTCAGAGTCCTCATCCGATTCATCCATGTCAGAGTCCATTTTGTAACACTGGGCCAGGGTCTTCAGCTCCTCCAGAACCTCCCTGAAGTCGTCCAGCTCGGTGCCGGCAGACAGGAAGCTGCTGAACTTGCGAAGGTTGAGGCGGCTGACCTCACGGTAGAGGTTGTGCAGCACTCCATGCCAGACCGGAGAGGACTGGAGGGTGGTCATCACGGGGATACTCTCGACTGCTGGGGGAGGAGGCAGAGAGAGAAGCGTCTTATTCACTGCAGAGCAGAACTCACACACACACTTTCAACTCTTCCAGAACAATAACTAATTCTCTTCAATAAAATATACTGCCCGAGGTGTGGCCCACCCAGATAGAGACCTACTATTACTGAGACTGACCAGGCCTTTTCCCTCACTGAGATGATGCGTCCCGACATTCAAAGGCTTCTGAATCTCGGGATGATTTGTATATTTGATGCCGGAAGGATAGGCTGGGCCTCAGCTCAAGGGCGGCACGGTGGTTGGCGCTGCTGCCTCACAGCGCCAGGGACCCGGGTTCGATTCACTGAGTGGAGTCTGCATGTTCTCCTCTGTGTCTGCGTGGGTTTCCTCCCACAGTCCAAAGATGTGCAGGTTAGGTAGATTGGCCATGCCAAATTGCCTCTTAGCGTCAGGGAAATTAGCAGGGTTATGGGGATAGGGCCTGGGTGGGAGTGTTGTCAGTGTGGGCCAAATGGGCTCCTTCTGCACTGTAGGATTCTAAGGTGGGTCATGCATGCAATGATTAGAACCTCAGAATCCCTACAGTACAGAAAGAGGCCATTTGGCCCATTGAGTCTGCACTGAATTTCCAAAAGAACATCCCACCAAGATCAAACCTTATCCCCATATTCACCCAAGCCGATGCATATTGGACACTAAGAGGCAATTTAGCATGGCCAACTCATCTAACCTACACATCTTTGGACACTAAGGAGCAATTTAGCATGGCCAATCCACCTAACCTGCACATCTTTGGAGTCTGGGAGGAAACTGGAGCACCCGGAGGAAACCCAGGCAGACACGGGGAGAATGTGCAAACTCTACACAGACAGTGACCCGAGGCCGGGAATCGCTGAGAGGATGCAATGCTCTATGCCCCTGAGTCTATATCTCCCATGGACTGTGTGGGTGATGTAACTGGGTGCAGTAGCGAGGAGGGGGCCTCTCCCAGTGATTGAACTCCTGATCATACTGATGGTTACAATGCCAGCCTGTTAACTGCACTGACCCAGTGTGATTCAGGTCTCACTCACTCACCACTTGTTGAGGATAAGCCACTTCCGCGTAGCTGTCCCGTCTTGTTGAAAGAATGCGTGAAAAACTGTGGGTACGGAGTGATCACTTTACACGGGCTCTGGGCCAGATGGACAGCACTGGGGAACAAGAGAGAATTAGTCACACCTCAACATTCCCAATGTACACAATCCCAATGGATAAAACCCCTTCCCGTTCACTCCCATTGGACACAATCCCAATGGACCCAAACCCCTTCCCATTCACTCCCATTGTACACAATCCTAATGGATCCAGACCCCTTCCCATTCACTCCCATTGTACACAATCCCAATGGATCCAAATCCCTTCCCATTCACTGCCATTGTACTCAATCCCAATGGACCCAAACCCCTTCCCATTCGCTCCCACTGTACACAATCCCAAAGGGTCAAATCCCTTCCCATTCACTCCCATTGTACACAATCCCAATGGACCCAAACCCCTTCCCATTCACTCCCATTGGACCCAAACCCCTTCCCATTCACTCCCATTGGACCCAAACCCCTTCCCATTCACTCCCATTGTACACAATGCCAAAGGGTCAAATCCCTTCCCATTCACTCCCACTGTACACAATCCCAATGGACCCAAACCCCTTCCCATTCACTCCCATTGTACACAATCCCAATGGATCAAACC
Organism: Mustelus asterias; assembly: GCF_964213995.1. NCBI lineage: Eukaryota > Metazoa > Chordata > Chondrichthyes > Carcharhiniformes > Triakidae > Mustelus > Mustelus asterias. Next base: position 24,094 of record NW_027592927.1, read on the forward strand.
CCTTCCCGTTCACTCCCATAGTACCCAAACCCCTTCCCATTCACTCCCATTGTACACAATCCCAAAGGGTCAAATCCCTTCCCATTCACTCCCATTGTACACAATCCCAATGGACCCAAACCTCTTCCCATTCACTCCCATTGTACACAATCCCAATGGACCCAAACCTCTTCCCATTCACTCCCATTGTACACAATCCCAAAGGGTCAAATCCCTTCCCATTCACTCCCACTGTACACAATCCCAATGGACCCAAACCCCTTCCCATTAACTCCCATTGTACACAATCCCAATGGATCAAACCCCTTCCCGTTCACTCCCATTGTACACAATCCCAATGGATCCAAACCCCTTCCCATTCACTCCCATTGTACACAATCCCAATGGACCCAAACCCCTTCCCGTTCACTCCCATTGTACACAATCCCAATGGACCCAAACCCCTTCCCGTTCACTCCCATTGTGCACAATCCCAATGGACCCAAACCCCTTCCCGTTCACTCCCATTGTACACAATCCCAATGGACCCAAACCCCTTCCCGTTCACTCCCATTGTGCACAATCCCAATGGACCCAAACCCCTTCCCGTTCACTCCCATTGTGCACAATCCCAATGGACCCAAACCCCTTCCCAATATCAGCTCTGGGTTTAGACGATTCGGTACCTGAGTGTAGTTGGGAAGTGGCTGCGCAGAAATGTGTGGAGAACCTCCTCCCCAGTAGGACAGGTATGCAAGATGGAGGCCCCCTTCAGTCCTGGAGCGAGATTACTGCGGGCAAGACAGCGATAGTGAGCTCCACAGTAATAAAATCACATTTGTATTTACAATCATTCTATAACACTGGGATACAGTGCTGGTGGGGACAGGTCTGTCGCTGTATAACACTGGGGTACAGTACTGGTGGGGACGGGTCTGTCGCTGTATAGCACTGGGGTACAGTACTGGTGGGGACGGGTCTGTCGCTGTATAACACTGGGGTACAGTACTGGTGGGGATGGGTCTGTTGCTGTATAACACTGGGGTACAGTGCGGGTAGGGACGGGTCTGTCACTAACACTGGGGTACAGTACTGGTGGGGACGGATCTGTCACTGTATAACACTGGGGTACAGTACTGGTGGGGACGGGTCTGTCGCTGTATAACACTGGGGTACAGTACTGGTGGGGACGGGTCTGTCGCTGTATAACACTGGGGTACAGTACTGGTGGGGACGGGTCTGTCACTGTATAACACTGGGGTACAGTACTGGTGGGGACGGGTCTGTCACTGTATAACACTGGGGTACAGTACTGGTGGGGACGGGTCTGTCACTGTATAACACTGGGGTACAGTACTGGTGGGGACGGGTCTGTCACTGTATAACACTGGGGTACAGTACTGGTGGGGACGGGTCTGTCACTGTATAACACTGGGGTACAGTACTGGTGGGGACAGGTCTGTCACTGTATAACACTGGGGTACAGTACTGGCGGGGACGGGTCTGTCACTGTATAACACTGGGGGTACAGTACTGGTGGGGACAGGTCTGTCACTGTATAACACTGGGGTACAGTACTGGTGGGGACGGGTCTGTCACTGTATAACACTGGGATACAGTACTGGTGGGGACGGGTCTGTCACTGTATAACACTGGGGTACAGCACTGGTGGGGACGGGTCTGTCACTGTATAACATTGGGGTACAGTACTGGTGGGGACGGGTCTGTCACTGTATAACACTGGGGGACAGTCCCACCTGATCTGTTGTTGGTTACTGATTCCTCGGAGTACCACAGACTGGGCAAAGCAGCGGTTCTCCTTGAAGTCCCCAGACGGCGACAGGCTGCTCCAGGGTAATTCCGTGTGGTGTGTGGAAAGTACATCTGGCAGCATGTCTGTGTCCCTCATTGCGAACGGAATGCAGGCAGACGCAGTCACCACCTGCCCCCAGGAGACAAGCACAGACATCAGGCAGACGCAGTCACCACCTGCCCCCAGGAAACAAGCACAGACATCAGGCAGACGCAGTCACCACCTGCCCCCAGGAGACAAGCACAGACATCAGGCAGACGCAGTCACCACCTGCCCCCAGGAAACAAGCACAGACATCAGGCAGACGCAGTCACCACCTGCCCCCAGGAGACAAGCACAGACATCAGGCAGACGCAGTCACCACCTGCCCCCAGGAAACAAGCACAGACATCAGGCAGACGCAGTCACCACCTACCCCCAGGAGACAAGCACAGACATCAGGCAGACGGAGACAACAATGTCCCAGAGAACGCGATACACTGTCCGATCACACCCTGCAGCCTCTCTGTGCCGTTAGCCGGTTAGCCCACACCCCACACACACTCAGCTTAGTGCAGTTGTCCCTGTCAGAGACTGAGCTCTCACCCTCATCTCCCCCCGCCACAATGACGGACTCAGCACAGTTTGAGCTTGCACTGTACCTGTGTGTGTTTCCACAGTAACTTCATTGCAGTGTGAACGTCAGCCTACTTGTGACTAATAATTAAACTTCTAGAAACTTTTTTATAAATAAAGTAAACCGCGCGCGCGTCTGCCGTGTCTCCCTGTGCGTGTCCTCTGTGTCCACCGTGTCTCCCTGTGCGTGTCCGCCGTGTCTCCCTGTGCGTGTCCTCTGTGTCCACCGTGTCTCCCTGTGCGTGTCCTCTGTGTCCACCGTGTCTCCCTGTGCGTGTCCGCCGTGTCTCCCTGTGCGTGTCCTCTGTGTCCACCGTGTCTCCCTGTGCGTGTCCGCCGTGTCTCCCTGTGCGTGTCCTCTGTGTCCACCGTGTCTCCCTGTGCGTGTCCTCTGTGTCCACCGTGTCTCCCTGTGCGTGTCCGCCGTGTCCACCGTGTCTCCCTGTGCGTGTCCGCCGTGTCTCCCTGTGCGTGTCCGCCGTGTCTCCCTGTGCGTGTCCGCCGTGTCTCCCTGTGCGTGTCTGCCGTGTCTCCCTGTGCGTGTGCTGTGTGTTTCTGTCTTCGGGGGTGTGTGTGTGTGTGTGTGAACACAAAGCACCAAGAACCATTCTCTGCAGAGAGTGTTCGCCCATCTCCCGAGCACCATTTTCCAGGACAGTGCGTTACAGCTCAAACACTAGCTGCTGAATCTGTGACCGAGTGTTAATGCTGCCTGCACTCTCTCCCCCATTTCCCCGCCCCACGCTTGATCATGGCTGATCTCTCCCCGGTCTCAAATCCACCTCCCCACACCAGTTCCCCACCTTCCTTTAACCCGTTATTTAATCAGAAATGTATCTATCACCTTCCTGAAACCATTTAATGTTTCAGACTCCACCGTGCTGTGGGGGCCACCCTTTCCTTTCCTTCTCCCCCATGTACTCTATGAACTGTATGCTTTGGTGGCACAGTTGTTGCACTGCTGCTTCACAGCGTCAGGGACCCGGGTTCGATTCCCGGGCTTGGGTCACTGTCTGTGTGGAGTTTGCACGTTCTCCCCGTGTCTGCGTGGGTTTCCTCCCACAGTCTGAAAGATGTGCGGGTTAGGTGGATTTGCCGTGCTAAATTCTCCCTCAGTGTAACCCGAACAGGCGACGAGGGGATTTTCACTGTAACTTCACTGCATTGTTAATGTAAGCCTTGTGACACTAATAAACAAACTTTGTCTGTGTAGCGCGCAAGAAACAATACTTTTCAATGTATCCCAATACACGTGACAATAATAAATCAAACCAAACTCAATGTGCTATTCTGTCAATGCTACCAAACCTTTGCAGACTCGCAGCCTCGGGGCTTACCTTCCTCCCGGACTGGTTGAGAGCGTCTGTTAACTGAGAGAGCGAGACGGTGGAGGAATGCAGCCGATAGGGGACGGTCAGTGTTTCCAGGGCTGTGGCCAACAGGCCACTGCTGTGATAATTCAGAGACGCCTGCCCAGGGGAGGTGGGGGGGGGGGGGGGGGAGAGAGAGAGAGAGAGAGAGGAGAGAAGATGTCATTAAAAGCTGGGCGCAGCTCCGAGCTCCGCCACGGATCCGAGGCGGAACAGCAGACACGGACAGAAAGGAACAGGCTGCAGTCGACAGTTAGCTATTTTATAGAATCCCGACAGTGCAGGAGGAGGCCATTCGGCCCATCGAGTCTGCACCGACCACAATCCCACCCAGGCCCTATTCCCGCAACCCCATGCATTTACCCCAGCTAGTCCCCGACACTAAGGGGCAATTTAGCACGGCCAATCCACCTAACCTGCACATCTTTGGACACTAAGGGACAATTTATCATGGCCAATCCACCTAACCTGCACATCTTTGGAGTGTGGGAGGAAACGGGAGCACCCGGAGGAAACCCACGCAGACATGGGGAGAATTTGCATACTCCGCACAGACAGTGACCCAAGCCGGGAATCGAACCCGGGTCCCTGGAGCTGTGAGGCAGCAGTGCTAACCACTGTGCCGCCCTGGGGAAACACTTGGGGTACGGGAGAGTATGGGGGGGGGGGGGAATTTGGCTGTTGCTAGAATGTAAGCTCTAGAGCAGCCCAGTTACACTGACACACCCTCCCTCTCCTCCTAACTCTCCCTCTGACATCCCAACGTGAAATCAGTTTGGGATAACTGGCTGGGTGTGAGCAAAATTAGCTAAGCTGGGGCCACAGGATGGCTAGTGCTGCCTGAGGCGGGGTGGTGGCGTCACAGGCGGAGGTCACACACTGGGGGGGGTGTCACATTATTCTGCGTCCTGGGATAGGGAACCAGGACGGTCGATTCCCCCGTTCACAGGGCATCCACCATCGGTCACATCGAGAGGGAGAGAGACTTCCCTCACCAAATCCCACCCCACCAGAGAGTGCCGAGATACTCACATCGTACAGGACATGCGGGAAGGTGACAGGAGAGAGGTGTTTCCGGCTGAGGGCATTTCTGTTCAGGGACATGGGGCAGAAGGCAGAGCTGCGACTGGCTAAGTGTACCATCCCCATGACGGAATTCAGTAATCGATGCACCTCCTTCATCGGATTCTGCAGGACGGAGGAAACAACAGCGTGAGCAGAGTAACACCGACAGAAACAGGGTCAACAGCAGACACAGGCGAATTACACCAACAACACACACAGGCGGTCGGAACACTGTCTCTCTCCGAACTACACCAACAACAGACACAGGCGATCGGAACACTGTCTCTCTCCGAACTACACCAACAACAGACACAGGCGATCGGAACACTGTCTCTCTCCGAACTACACCAACAACAGACACAGGCGATCGGAACGCTGTCTCTCCCTGAACTACACCAACAGACACAGGCGGTCGGAACGCTGTCTCTCCCCAAACTACAACAACAACAGACACAGGCGATCGGAATGCTGTCTCTCCCCGAACTACACCAACAACAGACACAGGCGATCGGAACGCGGTCTCTCCCCGAACTACACCAACAACAGACACAGGCGATCGGAACAGTGTCTCTCCCAGAACTACACCAACAACAGACACAGGCGATCAGAACACTGTCTCTCTCCGAACTACACCAACAACAGACACAGACGATCAGAACACTGTCTCTCTCCGAACTACACCAACAACAGACACAGGCGATCAGAACACTGTCTCTCTCCGAACTACACCAACAACAGACACAGGCGATCAGAACACTGTCTCTCTCCGAACTACACCAACAACAGACACAGGCGATCGGAACGCTGTCTCTCCCCGAACTACACCAACAACAGACACAGACTATCTGAACGCTGTCTCTCCCCGAACTACACCAACAACAGACACAGGCGATCTGAACGCGGTCTCTCTCCGAACTACACCAACAACAGACACAGGCGGTCAGAACACTGTCTCTCTCCGAACTACACCAACAACAGACACAGGCGATCGGAACACTGTCTCTCTCCGAACTACACCAACAACAGACACAGGCGATCGGAACACTGTCTCTCTCCGAACTACACCAACAACAGACACAGGCGATCGGAACGCTGTCTCTCCCTGAACTACACCAACAGACACAGGCGGTCGGAACGCTGTCTCTCCCCGAACTACACCAACAACAGACACAGGCGATCGGAACGCTGTCTCTCCTCGAACTACACCAACAACAGACACAGGCGATCGGAACAGTGTCTCTCCCCGAACTACACCAACAACAGACACAGGCGATCAGAACACTGTCTCTCTCCGAACTACACCAACAACAGACACAGACGATCAGAACACTGTCTCTCTCCGAACTACACCAACAACAGACACAGGCGATCAGAACACTGTCTCTCTCCGAACTACACCAACAACAGACACAGGCGATCGGAACGCTGTCTCTCCCCGAACTACACCAACAACAGACACAGACTATCTGAACGCTGTCTCTCCCCGAACTACACCAACAACAGACACAGGCGATCTGAACGCGGTCTCTCTCCGAACTACACCAACAACAGACACAGGCGGTCAGAACACTGTCTCTCTCCGAACTACACCAACAACAGACACAGGCGAATTACACCAACAACAGACACAGGTTGTCTCTCCCTGAACTACACCAACAACAGACACAGGCGATCGGAACACTGTCTCTCTCCGAACTACACCAACAACAGACACAGGAAATCGGAACACTGTCTCTCTCCGAACTACACCAACAACAGACACAGGCGATCAGAACACTGTCTCTCCCCGAACTACACCAACAACAGACACAGGCGATCGGAACGCTGTCTCTCCCCGAACTACACCAACAACAGACACAGGCGATCAGAACACTGTCTCTCTCCGAACTGCACCAACAGACACAGGCAATTGGAACACTGTCTCTCTCCGAACTACACCAACAACAGACACAGGCGATCGGAACGCTGTCTCTCTCCGAACTACACCAACAGACACAGGCGATCGGAACACTGTCTCTCCCCGAACAACACCAACAACAGACACAGGCGATCGGAACGCTGTCTCTCCCTGAACTACACCAACAGACACAGGCGATCGGAACACTGTCTCCCCCCGAACTACACCAACAACAGACACAGGCGATCGGAACGCTGTCTCTCCCCGAACTACACCAACAACAGACACAGGCGATCGAAACGCTGTCTCTCCCCGAACTACACCAACAACAGACACAGGCGATCGGAACAGTGTCTCTCCCCGAATGACACCAACAACAGACACAGGCGATCAGAACACTGTCTCTCTCCGAACTACACCAACAACAGACACAGGCGATCGGAACGCTGTCTCTCCCTGAACTACACCAATAACAGACACAGGCGATCGGAACACTGTCTCTCCCCGAATTACACCAACAACAGACACAGGCAATCTGAACGCTGATTCTCCCTGAACTACACCAACAACAGACACGGGCGATCGGAACACTGTCTCTCTCCGAACTACACCAAGTTCAGACACAATTGATCTGGGCGTGAGATGTGTGAGCGGTGACGGTGAGGCTGCTTTACTCACCGTGTCTGTGTACGAGGTGGGGGTGAAGCCACAGGTGAAGATGCCTCTGCCTCCGTATTCATCATTTAGCAGCTCCACCACCTTGGCTGAGAGGCCGGCGAACCCATCCTGCAGGTCACACAGCACGTGGAAGCCCTGCCGACAGAACATGGCATTAACAGAGACATGGCCACCCCACGACTCACATAAACTCACCAATGTCCCCGTTAGGGAAGAAAACCTGCTATCCTTACCGCAGTCTGGCCTACATGTGACTCCAGAGCCACAGCAATGTGGTTGACTCTCAACTGCCCTCCAAGGGCAACTAGGGATGGGCAATAAATGCCGGCCCAGCCAGAGACACCCATGTCCCACGAATAAATAAAACATCCTGAGGCGGTACGGACAGGGTGGGCGTGGAGAGCGTGTTTCCTCTTGGGGGAGAAACTAGGACTGGGGGGGGGGGGTCACTGTTTAAAAATAAGGGGAAGCCCATTTAAGATGGAGTCCAAAGATGTGAGGGTTAGGGGGATTGGCCGTGCTAAATTGCCCCTTAGTATCAGGGGGATTAGCAGGGTAAATGCAAGGGATTATGGGGATAGGACCTGGGTGGGATTGTGGTCGGTGCAGACTTGATGGGCCGAATGGCCTCCTTCTGCACTGAAGGGATTCTATGATAAGGAGAAATCTTTTCTCTCTCGGAGGGTGCTGTGTCACTGGAACTCTCTTCCTCAAAAGGCGGTCAGAGCAGAGAGTCTTTGAATATTTTTAAGGCAGTCAGATAGGTTGTTGATTAAGGGAGGGGGGGGGGGTGAAAGGTTATCGGGGGGGGGAGGTGAAAGGTTATCGGGGGGGGGAGGTGAAAGGTTATCGGGGGGGGAGGTGAAAGGTTATCGGGGGGAGGTGAAAGGTTATCGGGGGGAGGTGAAAGGTTATCGGGGGGAGGTGAAAGGTTATCGGGGGGAGGTGAAAGGTTATCGGGGGGAGGTGAAAGGTTATCGGGGGGAGGTGAAAGGTTATCGGGGGGAGGTGAAAGGTTATCGGGGGGAGGTGAAAGGTTATCGGGGGGAGGTGAAAGGTTATCGGGGGGAGGTGAAAGGTTATCGGGGGGAGGTGAAAGGTTATCGGGGGGAGGTGAAAGGTTATCGGGGGGAGGTGAAAGGTTATCGGGGGGAGGTGAAAGGTTATCGGGGGGAGGTGAAAGGTTATCGGGGGGAGGTGAAAGGTTATCGGGGGAGGTGAAAGGTTATCGGGGGGAGGTGAAAGGTTATCGGGGGGAGGTGAAAGGTTATCGGGGGAGGTGAAAGGTTATCGGGGGGAGGTGAAAGGTTATCGGGGGGAGGTGAAAGGTTATCGGGGGGAGGTGAAAGGTTATCGGGGGGAGGTGAAAGGTTATCGGGGGGAGGTGAAAGGTTATCGGGGGGAGGTGAAAGGTTATCGGGGGGAGGTGAAAGGTTATCGGGGGGAGGTGAAAGGTTATCGGGGGGAGGTGAAAGGTTATCGGGGGGAGGTGAAAGGTTATCGGGGGGAGGTGAAAGGTTATCGGGGGGAGGTGAAAGGTTATCGGGGGGAGGTGAAAGGTTATCGGGGGGAGGTGAAAGGTTATCGGGGGGAGGTGAAAGGTTATCGGGGGGAGGTGAAAGGTTATCGGGGGGAGGTGAAAGGTTATCGGGGGGAGGTGAAAGGTTATCGGGGGGAGGTGAAAGGTTATCGGGGGGAGGTGAAAGGTTATCGGGGGGAGGTGAAAGGTTATCGGGGAGAGGTGAAAGGTTATCGGGGGGAGGTGAAAGGTTATCGGGGGGAGGTGAAAGGTTATCGGGGGGAGGTGAAAGGTTATCGGGGGGAGGTGAAAGGTTATCGGGGGGTCGGCGGGAATGCAGGGTTGAGGTTACAGTCTGGTCCGCCATGGTCTTATTGAATGGGCTGAATGGCCTCCTGGTTCCACCATCTGAACTTTCAGAAACTCAATACATGAATCGCTGTTTCTTCCCTGTACACGGCCAGCAGCGGGATTTCTATATGATGGCACGAGTTCTGCCCTCTCTTCTCTTGTCTGGCGACAGTGGAAGATGGGCCACCCCGATTGGTGGCACAGTGGTTAGCACTGCTGCCTCACAGCGCCCGGGACCCGGGTTTGATTCCCGGCCTTGGGTAACTGTCTGTGTGGAGACTGCACGTTCTCCCCGTGTCTGCGTGGGTTTCCTCCGGGTGCTCCGGTTTCCTCCCACAGTCCGAAAGACGTGCTGAGGCAGTTGGAGTGGGGAGTGGGGGGGGGGGGAGGAGTGATGCCATGGTGGGTAATTAAAGCTGTCAGACTGGGGGCTGCCATACGTCAGCAAACACGGGACATTCCGATTGTGCATTGAGGGGGTCCCGGATTCTATCTGCGCCGACAGAACAGAGTTTGGACAATCGGTCGGACTGCCCCTGGGCCGGGGGGAGGAGGTTGGAGTCGCTGGCTGACAGTTCTCCCCAATGATATTCACCAACAGTGGGTTAGCACTGCTGCCTCACAGCGCCAGGGACCTGGGCTCCATTCCCGGCTTGGGTCACTGCCTGTACGTTCTTCCCGTGTCTGCGTGGGTTTCCTCCCACAGTCCGAAAGACGTGCTGGTTAGGTGCTAAATTCTCCCTCACTGTAACCCGAACAGGCGCCGGAGTGTGGCGACTGGGGGATTTTCACAGTAACTTCATTGCGGTGTTAATGTAAGCCTAACTTGTCGCACGAATAAATAAACTTTAAACTTTACCTGCAGATAGTCGCACTCTTCAATGTAAAAGTGTAACCTGTCCTCAAAATCGTCGAGAAACGAGGGATCACACATGAGCTTCTCACCAAATCCAAACGCCTCGAAGCGATCAGAAGCGCTGTGTGTACACAAACAGAACAGGGTGAATGAGTATAGAGCCCGGTGCGGGAGTCGGAACGGACATCTTTCTCGCTCTGAGCTCACTGACCTGCTGTGGTTGTATTGCTGGATGACGGAGATGGTCTTTGGGTGAAGGTGCACCCTCAGGAAGTCTGACCACACTCTCACGTTGCTCTCTAGCCGGTAGGCGCTCTGGGACAGGTCGAGGGGTCTCTCGGTCACAGACAGCGGGGCGGCTCCTTGTCAAAACAAGCGGGGTTAGAATGAGAACAAAGAACGGTACAGCACAGGAACAGGCCCTTCGGCCCTCCATGTGATCATGATGCCCTAACTAAACTAAAAAAAAGACCTGCCCTTACTTGGTCCGTATCCCTCCATTCCCTCCCTATTCATGGACCCATCCAGGTGTCTCTTAAATGTTGTTAATGTGCCTGCTTCCACCACCTCCTCTGGCAGTGCGTTCCAGGCACCCACCATTCTCTGCGTGAAAAACTTCCCCCCGCACATCTCCCTTAAACTTTCCCCCTTGAACCTGTGCCCCCCCCCCCCCCCCGTGTAATTGACACTTCCACCCTGGGGGAAAAAGCCTCTGACTATCCACCCTGTCTGTGCCTCTCATCATTTTGTAGACCAGGTCTCCCCTCATCCTCCGTCTTTCCAGCGAAAACAATCCCAGTTTATTCAACCTCTCCTCATAGCCAACACCCTCGAGACCAGGCAACATCCTGGTGAACCTTCTCTGCACTCTCTCCAAAGCTTCCACGTCCTCCTTAGTTAGAGGGTTGGAGTGGGCAGGATTGGAGTCACTGAGAGATGCAGGAGCAGAGAGAAGACACACTGGGGACGCTAGGTTAGGGGTCACTCACTTTCTTCTGCTCGGAATGTCGTCGAGTTGTGGTTCCTGTTGGAGTCCACCGTGCCCTGAGGGGAAGACAAGACAAAGCAGGTCAGGAGAATCCCGGAATGGATGCCATTCGGCCCGTCGCTCGCAGCCACATACAGCCTCATCACACCTGTCTGAATGATCCCAGTGAACTTCCCACACGGTCAGTCACTCTGGAGGGGAAAGTCTTGGGTTGGGCACAATGAGATAGCAATCAGATTCACGAGCAAGTGATCGGATTTGCCTGAGGGAAGGACGGGAGGGAGGGAGGAATGTTGGTCCAGGCCGCTTGCGTTCGACAATGAAATCTTTAACGCACACTGGAGTCACTACAATTCTGCCTCAGAAACAGATTTCCTCACATCCCCTCAGAGTCTCTTAGCAAACACCTTGGACTCTCCTCATGGGTATGTCTGCTGCTGGGGGCAGTTTAGTCTCAATGATTCAAAACCATTCCTGCATTCGGACAGGCCGCTTATACACCCACGAACCTTCTCCAAGACAAAACAACCTCAGCTCCACTCACTCCACGTCACTCCAGTCCCTCATAACTGGTGCAACACCAGTTATCATAGAATCCTACGGTGCAGGAGGCGGCCATTCAGCCCATCGAGCCTGCACCGACCACAATCCCACCCAGGTCCTATCCCCGTAACCCCATGCATTTACCCCCGCTGACACCAAGGGGCAATTTAGCATGGCCAATCCACCTAACCTGCACATCTTTGGACATCAAAGGGCCAATTTAGCATGGCCAATCCACCTAACCTGCACATCTTTGGACATCAAAGGGCCAATTTAGCATGGCCAATCCACCTAACCTGCACATCTTTGGACATCAAAGGGCCAATTTAGCATGGCCAATCCACCTAACCTGCACATCTCTGGACATCAAAGGGCCAATTTAGCATGGCCAATCCACCGAACTATATTATTGGACACCAAGGGGCAATTTCGCACGGCCAATCCACCTAACCAGCCTGTCTTTCGGAGCACCCGGAGGAAACCCACACAGACACGGGGAGAACGTGCAAACTCCACACAGACAAATGTCTTGTCAGCGCTCCCTAATGTGGGTATCCAGGATTGGATTCAGTCCCCAAGCTATGACCGAACCAGTGAGTGATGAAGGGTGTAACATGTCATTTATATATTCTACTTGTGAAGAAAGGCCCAGATCCCACATGCTTTCTTCAAAGAACTTTCTCAACTTGTCCTGCTAAAGTGTCTGTACACTCTGGGCTGTCTCTGCACTCCTCCCATATCGGCTCACCCGTATCCACATCACTCAGTTCCCATTAGGTTCCCTTTATGAATCACTTCATATTTCTCTGCAGTAAGTCTAATCTGATATATAGATCTCTGTTCCTGTCAATGATCAGTGTTTTTTGCCTGAAGTGTTTTGTGAATATTTCCCTGATTATTCCATCGTCCCGCATCGCTACGCCTCTGCTTTCTCAGGAGGCTAAGGAAATTTGGCATGTCAGCTACAACTCTCACCAACTTTTACAGATGCACCATAGACAGCATTCTTTCTGGTTGTATCACAGCTTGGTATGGCTCCTGCTCTGCCCAAGACCGCAAGGAACTACAAACGGTCATGAATGTAGCCCAATCCATCTCGCAAACTTGCCTCCCACCCATTGACTCTGTCTACATTTTCCGCTGCCTCGGGAAAAGCAGGCAGCATAATTAAGGACCCCACGCATCCCGGACATTCTCTCTTCCATCTTCTTCCGTTTGGGAAAAAGATACAAAAGTCTGAGGTCACGTACCAACCGACTCAAGAACAGCTTCTTCCCAGCTGCCGTCAGACTTTTGAATGGACCTACCCTTTATTAAGCTGACCCTAGCTATGTCTGTAACACTACATCCTTGTTAATCTCGTCTGCGCTCTCTCCAGTTTAATAACATCTTTCCTATAGCAAGGCGACCAAAACTGAACACAATACTCCAGGTGCGGCCTCAATGTCCTGTACAACTTAACTTCCCAACTTCTATACTCAATGCCCTGACTGATGAAGGTTAGCATGCCAAAAGCCTTCTCCACTGCCCTATCTACCTGTGACTCCACATTTAGAGAACTGTGCACCTCAACTCCAAGGTCCTTCTGTTCCACGATGCTTCCGAAGGTCCTACCATTCACCGTGACAGTCCTACCTTGATTTGACTTTCCAAAATGCAACACCTGACACTTATCTGTATGAAACCCCTAAGTGCCCCCCTCAGGTCCCTCTAATCCCACTCTGCCCCCTCCAGTCCTCCTCCCTGCCCCCCTGCAAATCCCTCCCCAGTGGCTCCCTCTCCCACCAAATCCCTCTAAGCCTAAACTTCTGAATCCCTCTCGTTATCACCCCCCTCCCCCCAGTCCCCACAGCTTCAATCCCTTAACCCTCTGCCCCCCTCCCCCACTCGGTGTTGAGTTTTGGTCGCCTTGCTGTAGGAAAGATGTTATTAAACTGGAGAGCGCGCAGACGAGATTAACAAGGATGTAGTGTTACAGACATAGCTAGGGTCAGCTTAATAAAGGGGAGGTCCAAACAAAAGTCTGACAGCAGCAGAGAAGCACAAGGCTGCAAATCGCGCCCGCCCCCACTAGCACATTCCCCCACTAGCACATTCACCGACACTAATCTGAAAGTTGCTGCCCGTGGCAGAGAGCTGCAACCCCGCCAATGGCTGCAAATCGTGCCCGCCCCCTCCAAAGCCTCCCCAGAGACCAAGTCCCGTTGGTTAATGTTCTCCCCGCTCCTCCAGAGACTAAGTCCCGTTGGTTAATGTTCTCCCCGCTGCTCCAGGGACTAAGTCCCGTTGGTTAATGTTCTCCCCGCTGCTCCAGGGACTAAGTCCCGTTGGTTAATGTTCTCCCCGCTCCTCCAGAGACTAAGTCCCGTTGGTTAATGTTCTCCCCGCTGCTCCAGGGACTAAGTCCCTTTGTGAAACCCCATTTGCCATTTCTCGGCCCACTTCCCCAGCTGATCAAGATCCTGCTGCAATTTTTGATAACCTTCCTCATTGTCTACAAAACCACCTATTTTCATGTCATCTGCAAACTTACTGATCATGCCTTGTACATTCTCATCCAAATCGTTGATACAGATAACAAACAGCACCCTGAGGCATCACTCAAACCAGCCTCCCATCCATCGACTCTGTCTACACTTCCCGCTGCCTCGGGAAAAGCAGCCAGCATAATTAAGGACCTCACGCACCCCGGACAATCTCTCTTCCACCTTCTTCCATCAAGAAAAAGATACAAAGATCTGAGGTCACGTACCAACCGACTCAAGAGCAGCTTCTTTCCTGCTGCCGTCAAACCTTTGAATGGACCGACCTCGCATTAAGTTGATCTTTCTCTACACCCTAGCTATGACTGTAACACCACATTCTGCACTCTCTCCTTTCCTTCTCTATGAACGGTATGTTTTGTCTGCATAGCGTGCAAGAAACAATACTTTTTACTGTATCCCAATACATGTGACAATAATAAACCAAATCAAAAATCAAATCAAACATCACTAGTCACAGGCCTCCAGTCCAACAGTCCTTCCTACCATCAAGATGTGGAGATGCCGGCATTGGACTGGGGTAAACACAGTAAGAGTTTTAACAACACCAGGTTAAAGTCCAACAGGTTTATTTGTTAGCAAATGCCATTTGCTACCAAATAAACCTGTTGGACTTTAACCTGGTGTTGTTAAAACTCTTACTGTGTCCTACCATCAAGCCAATTGTATATCCAATTTGCCATCTCTTCCTGGATTCCATGTAATCTAACCTTCCAGAGCAGCCTCCCATGTGGAACTTTATCACAAGCGTTACTGAAGTCCATATAAACTACATCTACTGCCCTGCCCACATCAACCTTCCTGGCCACTTCATCACATTCTGCACCCTCTCCTTTCCTTCTCCCCTATGTACTCTACGAACAGTATGCTGTGTCTCTATATAGTGCGCCCTTTCCTTTATGTACTCTATGAATGGTATGCTTTGTCTGTATAGCGTGCGAAACAATATCTTTCACTGTATCTCAATAAAAAGTTCCAGAGGGGCAATTTTTTCGCACAGAGGGTGGTGAGTGTCTGGAACAAGCTGCCAGAGGTAGTAGCAGAGGCGGGTACAATTTTGTCTTTTAAAAAGCATTTAGACAGTTACATGGGCACGATGGGTATAGAGGGATATGGGCCAAACGCAGGCAATTGGGACTAGCTTAGTGGTTTTAAAAAAAAGGGCGGCATGGACAAGTTGGGCCGAAGGGCCTGTTTCCATGCTGCAAACCTCTGTGACTCTATGACATGGGACAATAATAAATCAAGTCCAAGTGGTCAAGTTTGAAAGGTAACTGATACTGGACCGCAGTGATGCTGATAATGGACTCCGGGGAGGATAACTGCATACTGTTCTGGGAGAGTGGCAGTGAGATCAGCTGACTCAGGGACATCCCGGATCACTGCTTAATAAGCTCAGTATCACACAGGGTGTTACACTGCTCGTATATTAGAGAATTGACGCGAGGTGGCACAGAGGGTTAAAAATAACAGAGCCTGATATACACAACACGGCTGCTTCGACCCTGGCTGTGTCCCCCGCGAGGGACCTTTGAGTCACTTCCGGTGAATATATTAATTAATGCACAGAGCTTAGTGCAGCCAACAATCAATACTGATACACAACAGCACACAGCACGCCCCACGCCAACCAGAGCTCCGTAACGTACCAGAAACGGCCAGAAGGATAACATTCACACATTAAGAGTACAGTCAGATGGGAACACTTACACTCAGCCTGTCCAACTGCTGCAGAAACAGGTTCTTTATCTCTGGATCCTGCTGGTGAACCATTAGATTCCCCTTCCTGGATAGGATCAAACACAAAAGTATTACAATTTACCGTGTCGTTATCAGTTTCAATCCTAGCCCCCTGCCCTCCCTCCCACATGGGGGGGGGGTTACAGTCACCTGAGGGCGGGCAGGCATCGCAGTCACCGGAGGGGGTGGGTGGGGGGGGGGGGGGGGGGGGGGCGTCACAGTTACCCGGGCTCCGGGTGTTACAGTTACCCGGGCTCCGGGTGTTACAGTTACCCGGGCTCCGGGTGTTACAGTTACCCGGGCTCCGGGTGTTACAGTTACCCGGGCTCCGGGTGTTACAGTTACCCGGGCTCCGGGTGTTACAGTTACCCGGGCTCCGGGCGTTACAGTTACCCGGGCTCCGGGCGTTACAGTTACCCGGGCTCCGGGCGTTACAGTTACCCGGGCTCCGGGCGTTACAGTTACCCGGGCTCCGGGCGTTACAGTCACCCGGGCTCCGGGCGTTAGTTACCCGGGCTCCGGGTGTCACAGTTACCCGGGCTCCGGGTGTCACAGTTACCCGGGCGTTACAGTTACCCGGGCTCCAGGCATTACAGTTACCCGGGCTCCTGGCGTTACACTTACCCGGGCACCAGGTGTTACAGTTACCCGGGCGTTAGTTACCCGGGCTCCGGGCGTTACAGTTACCCGGGCTCCGGGCGTTACAGTTACCCGGGCTCCGGGCGTTACAGTTACCCGGGCTCCAGGCATTACAGTTACCCGGGCTCCAGGCGTTACACTTACCCGGGCTCCAGGTGTTACAGTTACCCGGGCTCCGGGCGTTAGTTACCCGGGCTCCGGGCGTTACAGTTACCCGGGCGTTACAGTTACCCGGGCTCCGGGCGTTACAGTTACCCGGGCTCCGGGTGTCACAGTTACCCGGGCTCCGGGCGTTACAGTTACCCGGGCTCCGGGCGTTACAGTTACCCGGGCTCCGGGTGTCACAGTTACCCGGGCTCCGGGTGTTACAGTTACCCGGGCTCCGGGCGTCACAGTTACCCGGGCTCCGGGCGTCACAGTTACCCGGGCTCCGGGTGTCACAGTTACCCGGGCTCCGGGTGTCACAGTTACCCGGGCTCCGGGTGTTACAGTTACCCGGGCTCCGGGTGTCACAGTTACCCGGGCTCCGGGCGTCAGTTACCCGGGCTCCGGGCGTTACAGTTACCCGGGCTCCGGGTGTTACAGTTACCCGGGCTCCAGGCATTACAGTTACCCGGGCTCCAGGCGTTACACTTACCCGGGCTCCAGGTGTTACAGTTACCCGGGCTCCGGGCGTTAGTTACCCGGGCTCCGGGCGTTACAGTTACCCGGGCGTTACAGTTACCCGGGCTCCGGGCGTTACAGTTACCCGGGCTCCGGGTGTCACAGTTACCCGGGCTCCGGGCGTTACAGTTACCCGGGCTCCGGGCGTTAGTTACCCGGGCTCCGGGTGTCACAGTTACCCGGGCTCCGGGTGTTACAGTTACCCGGGCTCCGGGCGTCACAGTTACCCGGGCTCCGGGCGTCACAGTTACCCGGGCTCCGGTGTCACAGTTACCCGGGCTCCGGGTGTCACAGTTACCCGGGCTCCGGGTGTTACAGTTACCCGGGCTCCGGGTGTCACAGTTACCCGGGCTCCGGGCGTCAGTTACCCGGGCTCCGGGCGTTACAGTTACCCGGGCTCCGGGTGTTACAGTTACCCGGGCTCCGGGTGTTACAGTTACCCAGGCTCCGGGTGTTACAGTTACCCGGGCTCCGGGTGTTACAGTTACCCGGGCTCCGGGTGTCACAGTTACCCGGGCTCCGGGTATTACAGTTACCCGGGCTCCGGGTGTCACAGTTACCCGGGCTCCGGGTATTACAGTTACCCGGGCTCCGGGTGTCACAGTTACCCGGGCTCCGGGTGTCACAGTTACCCGGGCTCCGGGCGTTACAGTTACCCGGGCTCCGGGCGTTACAGTTACCCGGGCTCCGGGCGTTACAGTTACCCGGGCTCTCGGTGTCACAGTTACCCGGGCTCCGGGTGTCACAGTTACCCGGGCTCCGGGTGTCACAGTTACCCGGGCTCCGGGTGTTACAGTGAACCCTCTATCCGGGACGGGGAGAATCAGATTCTTACCATGTCAGTGCAGGTTCCGGCCGGGTGACACTGTACAGATCTCCTTCCTGCTTCAGACTGCTCAAACTCCCTGCAAGACACACAAGGCCAACCCATCACGGGGGTGAAAGATTTCCCATTAACCATTCCTAGCGAGTGTTTTTCAGCCTTCACTCCTGCCATTACTGTGACTGGAGCTCTGAAACCCACACTCAATACCAGAGATCACATCATCACAACACATAGCAAAGGGAAACAGGCTCCCAGACTCAGATTACATCAACTCTGTCTGTATTCCCTGGAATATCGCGACAGGAGGAGGCGTCCTGGTCCCTCCGGCTTGTTCCACCATTCATTGTTATCAGAGAATCCCTACAGTGCAGAAGGTGCCCTTCGGCCCATC
>NW_027592928.1:0-10000 GCF_964213995.1 Mustelus asterias
ACATTAAGCAGCTGCCCTTAGTATCAGGAGCAGCGGGGAACAGATTAAGCAACAGCCGGGAAAAGAACAGCCAACCGCGGGGGAACTCATTAACCAGTTTCGTGGGAACTCATTAACCAGTTTCGTGGGAACTCATTAACCAGTTTCGGGAAAACGTCCACCAAAGGCGGGGAAAACACCAACCAACGTCGGGGAAGCCTTTGTCCAACAGTGGGGAGCACATTAAGCAGCTGCCCTTAGTATCAGGAGCAGCGGGGATCAGATTAAGCAACAGGAGGGAAAAGATCAGCCAACCGCGGGGGAACTCATTAACCAGTTTCGTGGGAACTCATTAACCAGTTTCGGGAAAACTTCCACCAAAGGCGGGGAAAACATGCACCAACGGCGGGGAAGCCATTGTCCAACAGGGGGGAGCACATTAAGCAGCTGCCCTTAGTATCAGGAGCAGCGGGGTACAAATGAACCAGCAGCGGGGAAAACAACTTCGTGGGAACTCATTAACCAGTTTCGTGGGAACTCATTAACCAGTTTCGGGAAAACGTCCACCAAAGGCGGGGAAAGCATCAACCAACGGCGGGGAAGCCATTGTCCAACAGTGGGGAGCACATTAGGCAGCTGCCCTTAGTATCAGGAGCAGCGGGGATCAGATTAAGCAACAGCCGGGAAAAGAACAGCCAACCGCGGGGGAACTCATTAACCAGTTTCGTGGGAACTCATTAACCAGTTTCGTGGGAACTCATTAACCAGTTTCGGGAAAACGTCCACCAAAGGCGGGGAAAACATGCACCAACGGCGGGGAAGCCATTGTCCAACAGGGGGGAGCACATTAAGCAGCTGCCCTTAGTATCAGGAGCGGCGGGGATCAGATTAAGCAACAGCCGGGAAAAGATCAACCAACCGCGGGGGAACTCATTAACCAGTTTCGTGGGAACTCATTAACCAGTTTCCTGGGAACTCATTAACCAGTTTCGGGAAAAATTCAACCAGAGGCGGGGAAAGCATCAACCAACGGCGGGGAAGCCTTTGTCCAACAGGGGGGAGCACATTAAGCAGCTGCCCTTAGTATCAGGAGCAGCGGGGTACAAATGAACCAGCAGCGGGGAAAACAGCTTCGTGGGAACTCATTAACCAGTTTCGGGGGAACTCATTAACCAGTTTCGGGAAAACTTCCACCAAAGGCGGGGAAAGCATGAACCAACGGCGGGGAAGGCATTGTCCAACCGGGGGGAGCACATTAAGCAGCTGCCCTTAGTATCAGGAGCAGCGGGGATCAGATTAAGCAACAGCCGGGAAAAGATCAGCCAACCGCGGGGGAACTCATTAACCAGTTTCGGGGGAACTCATTAACCAGTTTCGGGAAAACGTCCACCAAAGGCGGGGAAAACATCAACCAACGGCGGGGAAGCCTTTGTCCAACAGGGGGGAGCACATTAAGCAGCTGCCCTTAGTATCAGGAGCAGCGGGGTACAAATGAACCAGCAGCGGGGAAAACAGCTTCGTGGGAACTCATTAACCAGTTTCGGGGGAACTCATTAACCAGTTTCGGGAAAACTTCCACCAAAGGCGGGGAAAGCATGAACCAACGGCGGGGAAGGCATTGTCCAACCGGGGGGAGCACATTAAGCAGCTGCCCTTAGTATCAGGAGCAGCGGGGATCAGATTAAGCAACAGCCGGGAAAAGATCAGCCAACCGCGGGGGAACTCATTAACCAGTTTCGTGGGAACTCATTAACCAGTTTCGGGAAAACTGCCACCAACGGCGGGGAAAACATGCACCAACGGCGGGGAAGCCATTGTCCAACAGGGGGGAGCACATTAAGCAGCTGCCCTTAGTATCAGGAGCAGCGGGGTACAAATGAACAAGCAGCGGGGAAAACAACTCCGTGGGAACTCATTAACCAGTTTCGTGGGAACTCATTAACCAGTTTCGGGAAAACGTCCACCAAAGGCGGGGAAAACATGCACCAACGGCGGGGAAGCCATTGTCCAACAGGGGGGAGCACATTAAGCAGCTGCCCTTAGTATCAGGAGCAGCGGGGTACAAATGAACCAGCAGCGGGGAAAACAACTTCGTGGGAACTCATTAACCAGTTTCGGGGGAACTCATTAACCAGTTTCGGGAAAACGTCCACCAAAGGCGGGGAAAACATCAACCAACGGCGGGGAAGCCATTGTCCAACAGGGGGGAGCACATTAAGCAGCTGCCCTAAGTATCAGGAGCAGCGGGGATCAGATTAAGCAACAGCCGGGAAAAGATCAACCAACCGCGGGGGAACTCATTAACCAGTTCCGTGGGAACTCATTAACCAGTTTCGTGGGAACTCATTAACCAGTTTCGGGAAAACGTCCACCAAAGGCGGGGAAAACATCAACCAACGGCGGGGAAGCCATTGTCCAACAGTGGGGAGCACATTAAGCAGCTGCCCTTAGTGTCAGGAGCAGCGGGGATCAGATTAAGCAACAGCCGGGAAAAGATCAGGAAACCGCGGGGGAACTCATTAACCAGTTTCGTGGGAACTCATTAACCAGTTTCGGGAAAACCTCCACCAAAGGCGGGGAAAGCATGAACCAACGGCCGGGAAGCCCTTGTCCAAAAGTGGGGAGCACATTAAGTGGCTGCCCTTAGTATCAGGAGCAGCGGGGATCAGATTAAGCAACAGCCGGGAAAAGATCAGCCAACCGCGGGGGAACTCATTAACCAGTTTCGTGGGAACTCATTAACCAGTTTCGGGAATACTTCCACCAAAGGCGGGGAAAACATGAACCAACGGCGGGGAAGCCATTGTCCAACAGTGGGGAGCACATTAAGCAGCTGCCCTTAGTATCAGGAGCAGCGGGGTACAAATGAACCAGCAGCGGGGAAAACAGCTTCGTGGGAACTCATTAACCAGTTTCGTGGGAACTCATTAACCAGTTTCGTGGGAACTCATTAACCAGTTTCGGGAAAACATCCACCAAAGGCGGGGAAAGCATCAACCAACGGCGGGGAAGCCATTGTCCAGCAGTGGGGAGCACATTAAGCAGCTGCCCTTAGTATCAGGAGCAGCGGGGTACAAATGAACAAGCAGCGGGGAAAACAACTCCGTGGGAACTCATTAACCAGTTTCCTGGGAACTCATTAACCAGTTTCGGGAAACCTTCCACCAAAGGCGGGGAAAACATGCACCAACGGCGGGGAAGCCATTGTCCAACAGGGGGGAGTACATTAAGCAGCTGCCCTTAGTATCAGGAGCAGCGGGGATCAGATTAAGCAACAGCCGGGAAAAGATCAGCCAACCGCGGGGGAACTCATTAACCAGTTTCGTGGGAACTCATTAACCAGTTTCGGGAAAACATCAACCAGAGGCGGGGAAAACATGCACCAACGGCGGGGAAGCCATTGTCCAACAGGGGGGAGTACATTAAGCAGCTGCCCTTAGTATCAGGAGCAGCGGGGTACAAATGAACCAGCAGCGGGGAAAACAACTCCGTGGGAACTCATTAACCAGTTTCGTGGGAACTCATTAACCAGTTTCGGGAAACCTTCCACCAAAGGCGGGGAAAACATGCACCAACGGCGGGGAAACCATTGTCCAACAGGGGGGAGCACATTAAGCAGCTGCCCTTAGTATCAGGAGCAGCGGGGTACAAATGAACCAGCAGCGGGGACAACAACTCCGTGGGAACTCATTAACCAGTTTCGTGGGAACTCATTAACCAGTTTCGGGAAACCTTCCACCAAAGGCGGGGAAAACATGCACCAACGGCGGGGAAGCCATTGTCCAACAGGGGGGAGCACATTAAGCAGCTGCCCTTAGTATCAGGAGCAGCGGGGATCAGATTTAGCAGCAGCCGGGAAAAGATCAGGAAACCGCGGGGGAACTCATTAACCAGTTTCGTGGGAACTCATTAACCAGTTTCGGGAAAACATCAACCAGAGGCGGGGAAAGCATCAACCAACGGCGGGGAAGCCTTTGTCCAACAGGGGGGAGCACATTAAGCAGCTGCCCTTAGTATCAGGAGCAGCGGTGCACAAATGAACCAGCAGCGGGGAAAACAGCTTCGTGGGAACTCATTAACCAGTTTCGGGGGAACTCATTAACCAGTTTCGGGAAATCTTCCACCAGAGGCGGGGAAAGCATCAACCAACGGCGGGGAAGCCTTTGTCCAACAGGGGGGAGCACATTAAGCAGCTGCCCTTAGTCTCAGGAGCAGCGGGGAACAGATTAAGCAACAGCCGGGAAAAGATCAGCCAACCGCGGGGGAACTCATTAACCAGTTTCGTGGGAACTCATTAACCAGTTTCGTGGGAACTCATTAACCAGTTTCGGGAAAACGTCCACCAAAGGCGGGGAAAGCATCAGCCAACGGCGGGGAAGCCATTGTCCAACAGTGGGGAGCACATTAAGCAGCTGCCCTTAGTATCAGGAGCAGCGGGGATCAGATTAAGCAACAGCCGGGAAAAGATCAGCCAACCGCGGGGGAACTCATTAACCAGTTTCCTGGGAACTCATTAACCAGTTTCGGGAAATCCTCCACCAAAGGCGGGGAAAGCATCGACCAACGGCCGGGAAGCCTTTGTCCAACAGTGGGGAGCACATTAAGCAGCTGCCCTTAGTCTCAGGAGCAGCGGGGTACAAATGAACCAGCAGCGGGGAAAACAACTTCGTGGGAACTCATTAACCAGTTTCGTGGGAACTCATTAACCAGTTTCGGGAAAACATCCACCAGAGGCGGGGAAAGCATCAACCAACGGCGGGGAAGCCATTGTCCAACAGGGGGCAGTACATTAAGCAGCTGCCCTAAGTATCAGGAGCAGCGGGGATCAGATTAAGCAACAGCCGGGAAAAGATCAGCCAACCGCGGGGGAACTCATTAACCAGTTTCGTGGGAACTCATTAACCAGTTTCGGGGGAACTCATTAACCAGTTTCGGGAAACCTTCCACCAAAGGCGGGGAAAACATCAACCAGCGGCGGGGAAGCCATTGTCCAACAGGCGGGAGCACATTAAGCAGCTGCCCTTAGTATCAGGAGCAGCGGGGTACAAATGAACCAGCAGCGGGGAAAACAGCTTCGTGGGAACTCATTAACCAGTTTCGGGGGAACTCATTAACCAGTTTCGGGAAAACATCAACCAGAGGCGGGGAAAGCATCAACCAACGGCGGGGAAGCCTTCGTCCAACAGGGGGGAGCACATTAAGCAGCTGCCCTTAGTATCAGGAGCAGCGGGGTGCAAATGAACCAGCAGCGGGGAAAACAACTTCGTGGGAACTCATTAACCAGTTTCGTGGGAACTCATTAACCAGTTTCGTGGGAACTCATTAACCAGTTTCGGGAAAACGTCCACCAAAGGCGGGGAAAGCATCAACCAACGGCGGGGAAGCCATTGTCCAACAGACGGGAGCACATTAAGCAGCTGCCCTTAGTATCAGGAGCAGCGGGGATCAGAGTAAGCAACAGCCGGGAAAAGATCAGCCAACCGCGGGGGAACTCATTAACCAGTTTCGTGGGAACTCATTAACCAGTTTCGGGAAAACTTCCACCAAAGGCGGGGAAAACATGCACCAACGGCGGGGAAGCCATTGTCCAACAGGGGGGAGCACATTAAGCAGCTGCCCTTAGTATCAGGAGCAGCGGGGTACAAATGAACCAGCAGCGGGGAAAAAAACTTCGTGGGAACTCATTAACCAGTTTCGTGGGAACTCATTAACCAGTTTCGGGAAAACTTCCACCAAAGGCGGGGAAAACATGCACCAACGGCGGGGAAGCCATTGTCCAACAGGGGGGAGCACATTAAGCAGCTGCCCTTAGTATCAGGAGCAGCGGGGTACAAATGAACCAGCAGCGGGGAAAACAACTTCGTGGGAACTCATTAACCAGTTTCGTGGGAACTCATTAACCAGTTTCGGGAAAACGTCCACCAAAGGCGGGGAAAGCATCAACCAACGGCGGGGAAGCCATTGTCCAACAGGGGGAAGTACATTAAGCAGCTGCCCTTAGTATCAGGAGCAGCGGGGTACAAATGAACCAGCAGCGGGGAAAGCAACTTCGTGGGAACTCATTAACCAGTTTCGTGGGAACTCATTAACCAGTTTCGGGAAAACATCAACCAGAGGCGGGGAAAGCATCAACCAACGGCGGGGAAGCCATTGTCCTACAGTGGGGAGCACATTAAGCAGCTGCCCTTAGTA
Source organism: Mustelus asterias (assembly GCF_964213995.1). Taxonomy (NCBI): domain Eukaryota; kingdom Metazoa; phylum Chordata; class Chondrichthyes; order Carcharhiniformes; family Triakidae; genus Mustelus; species Mustelus asterias. Next base: position 6,172 of record NW_027592928.1, read on the forward strand.
TCAGGAGCCGCGGGGATCAGATTAAGCAACAGCCGGGAAAAGATCAGCCAACCGCGGGGGAACTCATTAACCAGTTTCGTGGGAACTCATTAACCAGTTTCTGGGGAACTCATTAACCAGTTTCGGGAAATCCTCCACCAAAGGCGGGGAAAGCATCGACCAACGGCCGGGAAGCCTTTGTCCAACAGTGGGGAGCACATTAAGCAGCTGCCCTTAGTCTCAGGAGCAGCGGGGTACAAATGAACCAGCAGCGGGGAAAACAACTTCGTGGGAACTCATTAACCAGTTTCGTGGGAACTCATTAACCAGTTTCGGGAAAACATCCACCAGAGGCGGGTAAAGCATCAACCAACGGCGGGGAAGCCATTGTCCAACAGGGGGCAGTACATTAAGCAGCTGCCCTAAGTATCAGGAGCAGCGGGGATCAGATTAAGCAACAGCCGGGAAAAGATCAACCAACCGCGGGGGAACTCATTAACCAGTTTCGTGGGAACTCATTAACCAGTTTCGGGGGAACTCATTAACCAGTTTCGGGAAAACATCAACCAGAGGCGGGGAAAGCATCAACCAACGGCGGGGAAGCCTTCGTCCAACAGGGGGGAGCACATTAAGCAGCTGCCCTTAGTATCAGGAGCAGCGGGGTGCAAATGAACCAGCAGCGGGGAAAACAACTTCGTGGGAACTCATTAACCAGTTTCGTGGGAACTCATTAACCAGTTTCGGGAAAACATCCACCAGAGGCGGGTAAAGCATCAACCAACGGCGGGGAAGCCATTGTCCAACAGGGGGCAGTACATTAAGCAGCTGCCCTTAGTATCAGGAGCTGCGGGGATCAGACTAAGCAACAGCCGGGAAAACATTAACCAACTTCGGGGGAACTCATTAACCAATTATTTGATGACCGGTAGGCGGCGCTCTATCGGCTTCGGCGACCGGCGGGTGGCGGTTCGGGGTCGTGGCGACCCGGGGCGAGGCGGCCCGGCCGTTGAAATCGCGAAAAAACGCGTTTTTAAAAAGAACCGTCGGTCCCCATCGGGATGGATTTGACCCCCTCATGCCGCCGTCGGGACCTCTTCGGCGGCATGACTACCGGAGGTGTTCCCGCCGAGGTGGACACTTGCATTTTCTGGCACGGTGGGTTGGCGGGGTACCTGCAGAATAGCAGGAAGGCGATGGCAATGACATGTGGCAACTCATTAACCAGTTTTGACTTTGCTGCATTGAAGGCGGAAAATCGAAACAGGGCCCCGCTCGAGCCCCCAGGTCTGCCGGGACCGCACCGGGCCGCCGCCCCGACGGCCGTTCGGCCAGAATGGGCTAGTATTTCTCCGGATTTTTGGCCGTTTTTCCGACTTTTTCGGACGTCGGAAAAGCGGCGGCCTGGCCACCGGCCGCGGCCGGGGGTGCCTTCCCCTCGAGCGAGGGCCCGGAATTCACCCGTTTGCAGCCCCGGAGGAGCTCCGCCGGCGGCCGGAATGGTTGAGACCATCGGCCGCGCTGAACGGAGCTCGGGTAACTCATTAACCAAACTGGACTTGGCCCCTGGCGCAGGAGGGGGGGTCCAGGTGAGGGCTGGCAGGCCGTGGCCACCCGGCAGCAGTGATGCACCCGCGATGGCGGTAGTCCTTCCGATTCGGAGGCTCCCTGGCCCCGCAGAGCAAAAATGGGAGCCGCACGGAGCTCTATGAAGTCAGATCCGGTCGGTGGTGGCGGGGCAGGGTGCACGGTTTCCCGCAGAGCTCGGCGGATCCGTCCCGCCGAGGTGGCCACTCGCATTTTCTGGCAGGGGAGTCCCGAGGCTGGTTAACCAGTTACCCCCGGAAGTGGGGATGGAGTTGAGATTGAACCGTTTTGCGGGGCCTCCGGGCCCCTTCCCCGGTAGGACTACCGGGGCACACCCCGCCGAGGTGGCCACTTGCATTTTCTGGCACGGGGGGTTGGCGGGGTACCTGCAGAATAGCAGGAAGGCGATGGCAATGACATGTGGCAACTCATTAACCAGTTTTGAGTTTGCTGCATTGAAGGAGGAAAATCGAAGCAGGGCCCCGCTCGAGCCCCCAGGTCTGCCGGGACCGCACCGGGCCCGCCGCCCCGACGGCCGTTCGGCCAGATTGGGCTAGTATTTCCCCGGATTTTCGGCCGTTTTTCCGACTTTTTCGGCCGTCGGAAAAGCGGCGGCCTGGGCACCGGCCGCGGCCGGGGGTGCCTTCCCCTCGAGCGAGGGCCCGGACCTCACCCGGTTGCAGCCCCGGGTGGGGCTCCGCCGGCGGCCGGAATGGTTGAGACCATCGGCCGCGCTGAACGGAGGTCTGGTAAATCATTAACCAAACTGGACTTAGTCTCTGGCAAGAGAGATGGTCCAGCCGACGGGCACGACCGAGGGCCCGGACCTCACCCGGCTGCAGCCCCGGGTGGGGCTCCGCCGGCGGCCGGAATGGTTGAGACCATCGGCCGCGCTGAACGGAGGTCTGGTAAATCATTAACCAAACTGGACTTAGTCTCTGGCAAGAGAGATGGTCCAGCCGACGGGCACGACCGAGGGCCCGGACCTCACCCGGCTGCAGCCCCGGGTGGGGCTCCGCCGGCGGCCGGAATGGTTGAGACCATCGGCCGCGCTGAACGGAGGTCTGGTAAATCATTAACCAAACTGGACTTAGTCTCTGGCAAGAGAGATGGTCCAGCCGACGGGCACGACCGAGGGCCCGGACCTCACCCGGTTGCAGCCCCGGGTGGAGCTCCGCCGGCGGCCGGAATGGTTGAGACCATCGGCCGCGCTGAACGGAGGTCTGGTAAATCATTAACCAAACTGGACTTAGTCTCTGGCAAGAGAGATGGTCCAGCCGACGGGCACGACCGAGGGCCCCGGACCTCACCCGGTTGCAGCCCCGGGTGGAGCTCCGCCGGCGGCCGGAATGGTTGAGACCATCGGCCGCGCTGAACGGAGCTCTGGTAAATCATTAACCAAACTGGACTTAGTCTCTGGCAAGAGAGATGGTCCAGCCGACGGGCACGACCGAGGGCCCCGGACCTCACCCGGTTGCAGCCCCGGGTGGAGCTCCGCCGGCGGCCGGAATGGTTGAGACCATCGGCCGCGCTGAACGGAGCTCTGGTAAATCATTAACCAAACTGGACTTAGTCTCTGGCAAGAGAGATGGTCCAGCCGACGGGCACGACCGAGGGCCCCGGACCTCACCCGGTTGCAGCCCCGGGTGGAGCTCCGCCGGCGGCCGGAATGGTTGAGACCATCGGCCGCGCTGAACGGAGCTCTGGTAAATCATTAACCAAACTGGACTTAGTCTCTGGCAAGAGAGATGGTCCAGCCGACGGGCACGACCGAGGGCCCCGGACCTCACCCGGTTGCAGCCCCGGGTGGAGCTCCGCCGGCGGCAGGAATGGTTGAGACCATCGGCCGCGCTGAACGGAGCTCTGGTAAATCATTAACCAAACTGGACTTAGTCTCTGGCAAGAGAGATGGTCCAGACGACGGGCACGGTGGCAGAGTTAGCCGAACTTGACTTAGCCTCTGGCCGCAGAGAGGGTCCATCAAACGGGGCACGGTGGGAGATTAAGCCGCACTAGGCTCAGGCTCTGGCCACGGGAGGGTGGCCCAGGTGTGAGCCGGCAGTAAATGGTGAACCAGTGAAAAGCCAGCACCCGAGGGTGCGGTTGTGCTGCCGACTTGGAGGCTCCCTGTGCCCGCAGAGCAAAAATGTGAGCACAGACGGAAGTCTATGAAGTCAGATCCGGTCGGCGGTCGCCAGGCTCGGTGCATGGTTTCCCGCAGAGGTTGGTGGATCCGTCCCGCCGAGGTGGGCACCTGCATTTTCTG
>NW_027592928.1:15000-20000 GCF_964213995.1 Mustelus asterias
TTGGTCCCTCGCCCGCCAGCAGACCGTTCCGCCGACGGTGCTCCTCCTCCGCAGCGACTTCTGCCTAGCCCCTCTGCCGGGTGCGATGTCTCCGGCGTCCGCACCGATCCTCGGCATTGGTGCCGCACACGCAACGCCTGCGTCGTTGGAAGGGCTTCGCCGTTGGCGTCGCACACAGCCCTGTGGGGGTGTCTTTGCAGTCCGTCCGAGAGGTGGGGGCACGCACGGCAACACGGCCGGCCTGCCTGCTTGGGACGATGCGGTCCTTTCGTTCAGCGGTTCCACGGTTTGGCCGGCGCGAGCAGATGCTTGGGGGGGAGACGGTGGCGTCAGCCACGCACTCACTCTGCTTCTGCAGTCCGGTCCACTCCGCCCGTTCTAGCTGCTCGTTTGGTCCCTCGCCCGCCAGCAGACCGTTCCGCCGACGGTGCTCCTCCTCCGCAGCGACTTCTGCCTAGCCCCTCTGCCGGGTGCGATGTCTCCGGCGTCCGCACCGATCCTCGGCATTGGTGCCGCACACGCAACGCCTGCGTCGTTGGAAGGGCTTCGCCGTTGGCGTCGCACACAGCCCTGTGGGGGTGTCTTTGCAGTCCGTCCGAGAGGTGGGGGCACGCACGGCAACACGGCCGGCCTGCCTGCTTGGGACGATGCGGTCCTTTCGTTCAGCGGTTCCACGGTTTGGCCGGCGCGAGCAGATGCTTGGGGGGAGACGGTGGCGTCAGCCACGCACTCACTCTGCTTCTGCAGTCCGGTCCACTCCGCCCGTTCTAGCTGCTCGTTTGGTCCCTCGCCCTCCAGCAGACCGTTCCGCCGACGGTGCTCCTCCTCCGCAGCGACTTCTGCCTAGCCCCTCTGCCGGGTGCGATGTCTCCGGCGTCCGCACCGATCCTCGGCACGGCGCGGGTGCGCACCTGTGGGCCGCCGCCCCGTGCTCCACGTCCGTCCGTGTGTGCCCGCTGTGGGGACCGTCTTCCTCTCGCCTGGGCGACGGCTTGCGGGCTGCGACGTGACCTTGCCACCGCCTTGCAGCATTACATCCGCAGTTGAAACGAAGAGAGCTGCTGCGGGCTTGGGTGCTTGTCCTGGCGGCTTGTCGACGGGACCACGGTGAACGGCCACTGTGTGACTCCGCAGGGAGACGTTCTGGTGCAGTCAGGGGCCTTTTTGTCTCCCGCCGCGGTGAAGCTTTGGTCGCATTCTAGTCACTCTCTCTTCAATCCCGGTACGGGGTACCTGTTCATGCTCACCATTCCTCGAGCACCCGCGTGCAGAGGGTGGGTGCGAGGTTTAAAGATTCGTGGTCCGCCTGTCGGTCCGGTCTCGTGCTGACTTGAGCGAGTGTCCTCCGCGTTCGAGAGAATGTGCCTGTCCGCGGGGGCAGCCGCGCTTGCGAGCGTTCCGCCGCGCCCCCTTCCCCAGCCCGCCGAGGTTGGGGCGTGCGGGGTCGGCTTGCGCCCGTAGCGTCGGCCTGTCCTCCGCGGCTTGCACCCGACTCAGTCCGCTGCGGCCTCGCCTCGACTCTCGAGCCTTCCGACAGACGGTGACACCAGAGAACTCTGCCTCTGGCTGTTGCGGGGCGTGACGGCGCGTGTCGGGCTCCGGCCCGTCACCCACGCCGGCACTCAACGCCTGCGAGCGCCCTGTTTCCTCCGAGAAAGGTTTTTCGCTTGATTGTCGCTCGAGTGCGTGTGCCTCCGGGGCTCACGCCGTGGTACGCGCCAGGCTGGGGCTCCACCGTCACGTCGGCGGGGGAGCGTTTAGCGCGTCCCAGGATCGGACAACCTCTCCGGGGGCCCGAGCCGAAACCCGACACGGTATAAAAGTCGTAACAAGGTTTCTGTTGGTGAACACGTTGTGAAGGATCTTTGTCGGCCGGGGGCCCGCCACCTCTCCGGGGAGGGCGGCCCGTCACTCCTTGAACGCGAAGGCTGGCGCCGGTTGGGCCAGGCAGGAGAGCCTCACGGGGGCCGGCCCCGGGGCCAGGTATCGGACAACCTCTCCGGGGGCCCGAACCGAAACCCGTAACACAGAATAAAAATCGTAACAAGGTTTCTGTTGGTGAACACGTTGTGAAGGATCTTTGTCGGCCGGGGGCCCGCCACCTCTCCGGGGAGGGCGGCCCGTCACTCCTTGAACTCGAAGGCTGCGCCGGTTGGGCCAGGCAGGAGAGCCTCACGGGGGTTGGCCCCGGGGCCGTGGCCCGTACTGACGCTGGCGCCTCCCACGCGGGTGGGAGGTCACACCGACAATTTCGCCGTACCCGTCGAACGGGCCTGGTCACCCGTACGCACGTTCCGCCGAAGCCGGGCGACGTCGATCTCGGTCCCACTCGGTTGGGCCGGCGCGCGGGCGCCGCCACCGACGAGCACGCACACGCTCGGTTGCACGCCGGCAAGTCCATGCGGGTGCCGCACACGCTACGCCTGCGCCGTTGGAAGGGCTTCGCCGTTGGCTTCGTAGGGTGTCTTTGCAGTCCGTCCGAGAGGTGGGGGCACGCACGGCAACACGGCCGGCCTGCCTGCGTGGGACGATGCGGTCCTTTCGTTCAGCGGTTCGGCGGTTTGGCCGGCGCGAGCAGACGCTCGGAGGGAGACGGTGGCGTCAGCCACGCACTCACTCCGCTTCTGCAGTCCGGTCCACTCCGCCCGTTCTAGCTGCTCGTTTGGTCCCTCGCCCGCCAGCAGACCGTTCCGCCGACGGTGCTCCTCCTCCGCAGCGACTTCTGCCTAGCCGCTCTGCCGGGTGCGATGTCACCGGCGTCCGCACCGATCCTCGGCACGGCGCGTGTGCGCACCTGTGGGCCGCCGCCCCGTGCTCCACGTCCGTCTGTGTGTGCCCGCTGTGGGGACCGTCTTCCTCTCGCCTTGGCGACGGCTTGCGGGCTGCGACGTGACCTTGCCACCGCCTTGCAGCATTACATCCGCAGTTGAAACGAAGAGAGCTGCTGCGGGCTTGGGTGCTTGTCCTGGCGGCTTGTCGACGGGACCACGGTGAACGGCCACTGTGTGACTCCGCAGGGAGACGTTCTGGTGCAGTCAGGGGCCTTTTTGTCTCCCGCCGCGGTGAAGCTTTGGTCGCATTCTAGTCACTCTCTTCAAAGCCCGGTGAGGGGTACCTGTTCATGCTCACCATTCCTCCGGCACCCGTGTGCGGAGGGTGGGTGCGAGGTTTAAAGATTCGTTGTCCGCCTGTCGGTCCGGTCTGGTCTCGTGCTGACTTGAGCGAGCGTCCACCGCGTTCGAGAGAATGTGCCTGTCCGCGGGGGCAGCCGCGCTTGCGAGCGTTCCGCCGCGCCCCCTTCCCCAGCCCGCCGAGGTTGGGGCGTGCGGGGTCGGCTTGCGCCCGTAGCGTCGGCCTGTCCTCCGCGGCTTGCACCCGACTCAGTCCGCTGCGGCCTCGCCTCGACTCTCGAGCCTACCGCCAGACGGTGACACCAGAGAACTCTGCCTCTGGCTGTTGCGGGGCGTGACGGCGCGTGGCGGGCCCCGGCCCCTCACCCACGCCGGCACTCAACGCCTGCGAGCGCCCTGATTCCTCCTTTTTTTCGCTTGATTGTCGCTCGAGTGCGTGCGCCTCCGGGCTCACGCCGTGGTACGCGCCAGGCTGGGGCTCCACCGTCACGTCGGCGGGGGAGCGTTTTGCGCGTCCCAGGATCGGGCAACCGATCCGAAACCCGATACAACTTTTAGCGGTGGATCACTCGGCTCGTGCGTCGATGAAGAACGCAGCTAGCTGCGAGAATTAATGTGAATTGCAGGACACATTGATCATCGACACTTTGAACGCACTTTGCGGCCCCGGGTTCCTCCCGGGGCTACGTCTGTCTGAGGGTCGCTTGACAATCAATCGCACTTCGCGCGCATCCGTGCGCCGAAGAGCGCGGCTGGGGTGTCGCAGAGGTGCCGTCCTCTCTGTCCCCCTAAGTGCAGACCCAGAGTAATCCGCGTCGGAGAGCTTGACCTCTTGGGTGCCGGCGTCCGCCTCCGGGCTCGTCGGCACTGCCCGCTCCCGCACTGGCCCAGCCACCTCGGGGTCGCCGGCACGGCTGTCATCGGGTTGCCAGAGAGAGAGAACGTGACTGCCTCGCTGCCGGGACCGTGTGTGCCTTCCGTTAGGCTCGGGCCAGGGGGGTTGACTCTCTGTTGATGTGTGTGTGTGGCTCGTCCACGGGAAGGATCCGCAAGAGTTGGCTCGGTTGGGTGCTCCGGCACAGAGAGTGAGAGAGTGGAGTGACTGTCCGCTGGACGTCTCCGGACACGTTGCCTCGCGTGGTCCGTGCTCGGTTGCCTGCCGGTGGGTTGCCGTGGCCGTTCAGTGCCGTCGCGTGGAGGACGGCAGCTTGACGCGTGTGACGCTTGATGCCTGGATCGGTGCTCGGTCGTGCCGTGCTTTTCTTCCCTCTGTTGCGCGTGCGAGTGCTTGCATTTTTGTCGTGGGAATCCGTGGCGGTTGGGTGTCGTTGCTTGTGTTGCGCTGGAGCTGCGGCTCCTTCCACACTCCGCAGCCCACCCTCTGCCGTTGCGGTTCTGGGGCAATGTGCCTGCGCCCGCGTTCAACGTGTGCCTTGGGTTCGAATCGTCGCAGAGCCGACTTGGCCGTGTGGTCCTCGCTCCGGTGTCTCCCCGTGTCCTGCTGCCGCCGAAGTCTTCTACGTGAAAGGTGCTGTCCTGGCCGCGGCGTGGCCACCCGCCGCTTGCAGCCCGTGCGCTCCGCCGCCCGGCTTCGTCCTTGGCGTCTGGCCTTTCGCTCCGGCAGGCTGTGTGTCCCACGGCCCTGCTTTTCTCTCGCTCGATACCGCCGTCGCACCGCGACCCCGCCAGCAGCACTGCTTTCCGTTACCGTGGAGGTGGGCGCACGCCTCGCCGCAAACGATTCTCTGGAACAGTTGACGTGCCGAGCCCGGTCCGGCGCCGAGTGCGAGGGGGCACGCAGCGCTCGCAGTACCGTGTGCGTTCCGTGTGTGTCCGTGCCTGTGCATCCGCTGCGCAGCACGGCGCGCA
>NW_027592928.1:30000-37500 GCF_964213995.1 Mustelus asterias
GGCGCCTGTGCGGGCGTGGGGAGTCAATGTGGAGTGCTTGTGAGCACGGAGTGTGTAGTAAGGGTGTTTTCCTGCGCTTGCCCTGCCCCAAAGCACTTGTTTTCCCCCAGACCCAAAGTGAATTGGTTAATGAGTTCCATGTCGAAAAGTGAATTGGTTAATGAGTTCCACGTCGGCTGGCGGCGGCGGTTGGCTTTAATAACCGTAGGCGGGCTTAATGCGCGACTAGGGGTGCAATTTGAAAGTGTGGCCGGCGCGAGGGGCGCCTGTGCGGGCGTGGAGAGTCAATGTGGAGTCCTTGTGCGCACGGAGTGTTGAGTAAGGGCGTGTTTCTGCATGTGCCCTGACCCTAAGCATAACCCTAAGCCTAACTCTAAGACTAACCCAAACCCGCGCCCTAACCCTAACACAAAGCCTAACCCTAGCCCGAGCACGAGCCCTCACCCAAACCCTAGCCCTAACCCTAACCCGAACCCTAACACTAAGCCTAACCCTAGCCCGAGCACTAGCCCTCACCCTAACCCTAGCCCTAACCCTAACCCGAACCCTAACCCTAGCCCAAACCCTAACCCTAACCGTGGCCCTAACCCTAACCAAAGCCCTAGCCCTAGCCCTAACCCTAACACTAACCCTAACCCTAACCCTAACCCTAGCCCAAACCCTAACCCTAACCAAAGCGCTAACCCTAGCCCTAACCCTAACACTAACCCTAACCCTAACCCTAACCCTAGCCCAAACCCTAACCCTAACACTAACCCTAACCCTAGCCCAAACCCTAACCCTAACCGTGGCCCTAACCCTAACCAAAGCCCTAACCCTAGCCCTAACCCTAACACTAACCCTAACCCTAACACTAACCCTAGCCCTAGCCCAAAACCTAACCCAAACCCTAACCAAAGCCCTAACCCTCGCCCAAACCCTAACCCTAACCCTAACCGTGGCCCTAGCCCTAACCAAAGCCCTAACCCTAGCCCTAACCCTAACACTAACCCTAACCCTAACACTAACCCTAACCCTAGCCCAAACCCTAACCCTAACCCTGACCAAAGCCCTAACCCTAGCCCTAACCCTAACACTAACCCTAACCCTAACCCTAGCCCAAACCCTAACCCTAACCCTAACCGTGGCCCTAGCCCAAACCCTAACCCTAACCCTTACCAAAGCCCTAACCCTAGCCCTAACCCTAACACTAACCCTAACCCTAACCCTAACCCTAGCCCAAACCCTAACCCTAACCGTGGCCCTAACCCTAACCCTAACCAAAGCCCTAACCCTAGCCCTCACCCTAACACTAACCCTAACCCTAACCCTAACACTAGCCCTAACCCTAACCCTAACCCTAACCGTGGCCCTAACCCTAACCATAGCCCTAACGCTAGCCCTAACCCTAACACTAAGCCTAACCCTAGCCCGAGCCCTAGCCCTAACCCTAACCCTAGCCTAACCCTAAGCCTAACCCTAAGGGAGCAATTTGAAAGTGTGGCCGGCGCGAGGGACGCCTGTGCGGGCGTGGAGAGTCGATGTGGAGTCCTTGTGAGCATGGAGTGTGTTGTAAGGGCGTGTTTCTGCCTGTGCCTTGACCCTAACACTAACCCTAACCCTAGCGCTAACCCTAACCGTAGCCGTCACCCGAACCCTAACCCGAGCCCTAGCCCTAGCCCTAACCCTAACCCTAACCCTAACGGAGCAATTTGAAAGTGTGGCCGGCGTGAGGGGCGCCTGTGCGGGCGTGGAGAGTCAATGTGGAGTGCTTGTGAGCATGGAGTGTGTAGTAAGGGCGTGTTTCTGCCTGTGCCTTGACCCTAACCCTAACCCGAACCCTAACCCTAACCGCGGGTGCGGGGGGTTGAACAAACACCGGGGAAGCCATTAACCACCAGCGGGGAGTACATTAAGCAGTTGCCCTTAGTCTCAGGAGCAGCGGGGAACAGATTATCCAACAGCCGGGAAAACATTCACCAACTTCGGGGGAAAACATGAACGAAATATCGGGAAGACATGAACCAACGGCAGGCAAAACACTGGGGAAGCCAGGAACCAACAACGGGGAGTACACTAAGCAGCTGCCCTTAGTCTCAGGAGTAGCGGGGAAGAGATTAAGCAGCAGCCGGGAAAAGATCAGCCAACCGCGGGGGAACTCATTAACCAGTGTCGTGGGAACGCATTAACCAGTTTCGTGGGAACTCATTAACCAGTTTCGGGAAAACTTCCACCAAAGGCGGGGAAAGCATCAACCAACGGCGGGGAAGCCATTGTCCAACAGGGGGGGGGGAGCACATCAAGCAGCTGCCCTTAGTCTCAGGAGCAGCGGGGAAGAGATTAAGCAGCAGCCGGGAAAAGATCAGCCAACCGCGGGGGAACTCATTAACCAGTTTCGTGGGAACTCATTAACCAGTTTCGGGAAACCGTCCACCTAAGGCGGGGAAAACATCAAACAACGGCGGGGAAGCCATTGTCCAACAGGGGGGAGCACATTAAGCAGCTGCCCTTAGTATCAGGAGCAGCGGGGATCAGATTAAGCAACAGCCGGGAAAAGATCAGGAAACCGCGGGGGAACTCATTAACCAGTTTCGTGGGAACTCATTAACCAGTTTCGGGAAAACATCAACCAAAGGCGGGGAAAGCATCAACCAACGGCGGGGAAGCCACTGTCCAACAGTGGGGAGCACATTAAGCAGCTGCCCTTAGTCTCAGGAGCAGCGGGGATCAGATTAAGCAACAGCCTGGGAAAAGATCAACCAACCGCGGGGGAACTCATTAACCAGTTTCCTGGGAACTCATTAACCAGTTTCGTGGGAACTCATTAACCAGTTTCGGGAAAACCTCCACCAAAGGCGGGGAAAGCATGAACCAACGGCGGGGAAGCCATTGTCCAACCGGGGGGAGCACATTAAGCAGCTGCCCTTAGTATCAGGAGCAGCGGGGTACAAATGAACCAGCAGCGGGGAAAACAGCTTCGTGGGAACTCATTAACCAGTTTCGGGGGAACTCATTAACCAGTTTCGGGAAAACGTCCACCAAAGGCGGGGAAAACATCAACCAACGGCGGGGAAGCCATTGTCCAACGGGGGGGAGCACATTAAGCAGCTGCCCTAAGTATCAGGAGCAGCGGGGATCAGATTAAGCAACAGCCGGGAAAAGATCAACCAACCGCGGGGGAACTCATTAACCAGTTTCGTGGGAACTCATTAACCAGTTTCGGGGGAACTCATTAACCAGTTTCGGGAAAACATCAACCAGAGGCGGGGAAAGCATCAACCAACGGCGGGGAAGCCTTCGTCCAACAGGGGGGAGCACATTAAGCAGCTGCCCTTAGTATCAGGAGCAGCGGGGTGCAAATGAACCAGCAGCGGGGAAAACAACTTCGTGGGAACTCATTAACCAGTTTCGTGGGAACTCATTAACCAGTTTCGGGAAAACATCCACCAGAGGCGGGTAAAGCATCAACCAACGGCGGGGAAGCCATTGTCCAACAGGGGGCAGTACATTAAGCAGCTGCCCTTAGTATCAGGAGCTGCGGGGATCAGACTAAGCAACAGCCGGGAAAACATTAACCAACTTCGGGGGAACTCATTAACCAATTATTTGATGACCGGTAGGCGGCGCTCTATCGGCTTCGGCGACCGGCGGGTGGCGGTTCGGGGTCGTGGCGACCCGGGGCGAGGCGGCCCGGCCGTTGAAATCGCGAAAAAACGCGTTTTTAAAAAGAACCGTCGGTCCCCATCGGGATGGATTTGACCCCCTCATGCCGCCGTCGGGACCTCTTCGGCGGCATGACTACCGGAGGTGTTCCCGCCGAGGTGGACACTTGCATTTTCTGGCACGGTGGGTTGGCGGGGTACCTGCAGAATAGCAGGAAGGCGATGGCAATGACATGTGGCAACTCATTAACCAGTTTTGACTTTGCTGCATTGAAGGCGGAAAATCGAAACAGGGCCCCGCTCGAGCCCCCAGGTCTGCCGGGACCGCACCGGGCCGCCGCCCCGACGGCCGTTCGGCCAGAATGGGCTAGTATTTCTCCGGATTTTTGGCCGTTTTTCCGACTTTTTCGGACGTCGGAAAAGCGGCGGCCTGGCCACCGGCCGCGGCCGGGGGTGCCTTCCCCTCGAGCGAGGGCCCGGAATTCACCCGTTTGCAGCCCCGGAGGAGCTCCGCCGGCGGCCGGAATGGTTGAGACCATCGGCCGCGCTGAACGGAGCTCGGGTAACTCATTAACCAAACTGGACTTGGCCCCTGGCGCAGGAGGGGGGGTCCAGGTGAGGGCTGGCAGGCCGTGGCCACCCGGCAGCAGTGATGCACCCGCGATGGCGGTAGTCCTTCCGATTCGGAGGCTCCCTGGCCCCGCAGAGCAAAAATGGGAGCCGCACGGAGCTCTATGAAGTCAGATCCGGTCGGTGGTGGCGGGGCAGGGTGCACGGTTTCCCGCAGAGCTCGGCGGATCCGTCCCGCCGAGGTGGCCACTCGCATTTTCTGGCAGGGGAGTCCCGAGGCTGGTTAACCAGTTACCCCCGGAAGTGGGGATGGAGTTGAGATTGAACCGTTTTGCGGGGCCTCCGGGCCCCTTCCCCGGTAGGACTACCGGGGCACACCCCGCCGAGGTGGCCACTTGCATTTTCTGGCACGGGGGGTTGGCGGGGTACCTGCAGAATAGCAGGAAGGCGATGGCAATGACATGTGGCAACTCATTAACCAGTTTTGAGTTTGCTGCATTGAAGGAGGAAAATCGAAGCAGGGCCCCGCTCGAGCCCCCAGGTCTGCCGGGACCGCACCGGGCCCGCCGCCCCGACGGCCGTTCGGCCAGATTGGGCTAGTATTTCCCCGGATTTTCGGCCGTTTTTCCGACTTTTTCGGCCGTCGGAAAAGCGGCGGCCTGGGCACCGGCCGCGGCCGGGGGTGCCTTCCCCTCGAGCGAGGGCCCGGACCTCACCCGGTTGCAGCCCCGGGTGGGGCTCCGCCGGCGGCCGGAATGGTTGAGACCATCGGCCGCGCTGAACGGAGGTCTGGTAAATCATTAACCAAACTGGACTTAGTCTCTGGCAAGAGAGATGGTCCAGCCGACGGGCACGACCGAGGGCCCGGACCTCACCCGGCTGCAGCCCCGGGTGGGGCTCCGCCGGCGGCCGGAATGGTTGAGACCATCGGCCGCGCTGAACGGAGGTCTGGTAAATCATTAACCAAACTGGACTTAGTCTCTGGCAAGAGAGATGGTCCAGCCGACGGGCACGACCGAGGGCCCGGACCTCACCCGGCTGCAGCCCCGGGTGGGGCTCCGCCGGCGGCCGGAATGGTTGAGACCATCGGCCGCGCTGAACGGAGGTCTGGTAAATCATTAACCAAACTGGACTTAGTCTCTGGCAAGAGAGATGGTCCAGCCGACGGGCACGACCGAGGGCCCGGACCTCACCCGGTTGCAGCCCCGGGTGGAGCTCCGCCGGCGGCCGGAATGGTTGAGACCATCGGCCGCGCTGAACGGAGGTCTGGTAAATCATTAACCAAACTGGACTTAGTCTCTGGCAAGAGAGATGGTCCAGCCGACGGGCACGACCGAGGGCCCCGGACCTCACCCGGTTGCAGCCCCGGGTGGAGCTCCGCCGGCGGCCGGAATGGTTGAGACCATCGGCCGCGCTGAACGGAGCTCTGGTAAATCATTAACCAAACTGGACTTAGTCTCTGGCAAGAGAGATGGTCCAGCCGACGGGCACGACCGAGGGCCCCGGACCTCACCCGGTTGCAGCCCCGGGTGGAGCTCCGCCGGCGGCCGGAATGGTTGAGACCATCGGCCGCGCTGAACGGAGCTCTGGTAAATCATTAACCAAACTGGACTTAGTCTCTGGCAAGAGAGATGGTCCAGCCGACGGGCACGACCGAGGGCCCCGGACCTCACCCGGTTGCAGCCCCGGGTGGAGCTCCGCCGGCGGCCGGAATGGTTGAGACCATCGGCCGCGCTGAACGGAGCTCTGGTAAATCATTAACCAAACTGGACTTAGTCTCTGGCAAGAGAGATGGTCCAGCCGACGGGCACGACCGAGGGCCCCGGACCTCACCCGGTTGCAGCCCCGGGTGGAGCTCCGCCGGCGGCAGGAATGGTTGAGACCATCGGCCGCGCTGAACGGAGCTCTGGTAAATCATTAACCAAACTGGACTTAGTCTCTGGCAAGAGAGATGGTCCAGACGACGGGCACGGTGGCAGAGTTAGCCGAACTTGACTTAGCCTCTGGCCGCAGAGAGGGTCCATCAAACGGGGCACGGTGGGAGATTAAGCCGCACTAGGCTCAGGCTCTGGCCACGGGAGGGTGGCCCAGGTGTGAGCCGGCAGTAAATGGTGAACCAGTGAAAAGCCAGCACCCGAGGGTGCGGTTGTGCTGCCGACTTGGAGGCTCCCTGTGCCCGCAGAGCAAAAATGTGAGCACAGACGGAAGTCTATGAAGTCAGATCCGGTCGGCGGTCGCCAGGCTCGGTGCATGGTTTCCCGCAGAGGTTGGTGGATCCGTCCCGCCGAGGTGGGCACCTGCATTTTCTGGCACAAGTGTCCGGAGGCTGGTTAATGAGTTGCCGCCGGTAGCCCGCATGGAGTTGCGATTGACCCGTTTTGCGGGCCCCCCAGGCCTCATTCTCGGTAGGACTACCGGGCCGCACCCCGCCGAGGTGGACACCTGCATTTTCTGGCAGGGGGGGTTGGCGGGGTGCCCGGGGATTTTCGGGAACTCGTTTTTCAGAACATTTTTTGGCTAGCGGTGTCAGTTTGAAAGTACCCAGGAAAGTGCTACTTCACAAAAGGGGACTTTTTCCAAATATATAACCTCTTGAAGAGCACCTCAGTGTCGGAGGGGGCAGACACTTTACTTCATTTATGGCTAATTCCTCGGGTACGTTCTGGAAAACGGACAGAGTTGCCTGGCCGGTGGTGACTCTTTGGCAGATACATATATATATATATATATATTACGGCTTTTTCTATATATGTATCAAAGTGTGATAAACACTTGTGCAAAAAAACCAGACAACGGAATTGACGGCACTTTGTAAACGGCCTGCAAAGTACAAAGTCTGAGTTTTTTAAAAAAGTGGCACTCGGTGGTAGGGAGTGCCGGCGCTTTGAAACGGCACAGATGCCACGTTCCCTTGGGTTGCACTTCGTTCTGTGAGGCCTTAAAGTGCGTGCCCAGAAACCTCTGAATGCAAAAGGCGCGCACGCCGGTAGTGGGCTGCAACAATCAGTGCGTTTGCCTATCCATGCCTAAGCCTGGCGACCCTGCGGGCGATGATGGCATGTCTTGGGCGTTGGCCATGGACTGGGTCGGGCTTGACAGTTCGTGCTCTTCGCCTGTGACATATCCGGACTGACCGGACGCTCGTGTTCGACGCGGTAGGGCCCTTGGCGGGTTCATCGTTGATGCGCTGGTGCTTCAGGCTGAGCGGTTGTCCCTCTGTGGTCCCGACTGCACATCGGGCGGACACCGAGCGAGTCGGTTGGCAGAACTTTCCGTTTGGACTCTCCTC
>NW_027592929.1:0-35000 GCF_964213995.1 Mustelus asterias
CATTCTTCTAAACTCCAATGGGTTCAGGCCCCGACCTGCTCAACCTTTTCCTCAGAAGACAAAACCCCCCCTTCACCCCAGGGTGAAGACGGAAGGAGCATGTGAAGACAGCCATTCCCCACGGTGACGTCCAATCGACCTCCCGGGTTTGGATTTAAAAAAGTGCTCGGAGGTTGACTGTTCCCTGGTGCCTTCTCCATGGCAATGCCTGTGCCAATCAAGGCCCAGCTGCCAATCCCTCGGCGCTCTCTTCTCAGGCAGTGTGATTTGTTGTGTTGCCTTGCAAACGGGTCTCCTTGTGAAGCGGACCTGATGAGTGCGAGAGGAAAAGCTTCGACAGCAGGGCCAGGATTTTCAGGCCCCTGTCTCGGTGTGTCTCCTTCACCTCACCTCACCGCCCCCCGCAAAGCTCAAGTTCTCTGCCGCCAAGTGACAAAGGGATTTAAACATCGAATCTATAGGGGAGAAGCTGACCGCTCGGCCCCTCTACACTGTACTGCTGTTCCTGCCCTCACAGTGGCCTCCTCCCACCCTCGACAACATCTCCTCCCATTCCCCATCTCCTTCCATTCCTTTCTTCCTCGTGTGTTTATCCAGCTTCCCCCCCGTCGAACACATCGACACGATTCACCTCAACCACTCCCTGCGGGTCACCCCTCCCCCGCCTGTTTTTGAGGGAAAGGAAGCCCCCCCAGCCCAGCTGGGGCCTCGCCTCGCTGGTCAGAGTCTCTCCATTGACGTTCCTCCTGCAATGAAGTACACAGGTCGTGTCGATAAGCAGCCGCCAGGGAGGAGCAGGGTGCATTCCTGAGGAGAAAACAGAATGTGGGAGGCATTCTGGCGGAGCGGGGTAGGCTGCAATGGAGGCAAGCCAGGAGCAGGCCCGAGCTTGTCAAAGATCCCAGATCTGCAGAGCACTGATCTGTCCCGGCGTGGCAAAGCAGGCGTGAAGGACAGACTGTTTGTGCCTGTGTCTCCAGTCTCTCCCCGGCCTACTCCCCGGCGTCCAGGACTGGAGTTCTGGTATAAACCAAGTCCTCCCAGCTCACCCCTCACCCTTCGCACTAACCTGACACACAATTTCGCGCCCCCGCCCCCCCCCCACCCACTCCCCAACATTTACCCCCCCCCCCCCCTCCCCGCCCCCGACCTCCCTCAAGCTCAACCCTCCAGCAATCTGTCTCCCAAGTCGCAATGCCGTGCGTTAGACATCCCATTCCGAAAATCGGGCCCCAGAATCTGGGCCTAAAGTTCCCACTCCCCCCCCCCAACCCCCCCACCCCCCAACCCCCTGCCACCTGTGCTGAAGGGGTGCCACACTGTGGGACTGTCAGTGCTGAGGGAGCGCCGCACTGTGGGACTGTCAGTGCTGAGGGAGCTCCGCAATGTGGGACTGTCAGTGCTGAGGGAGCTCCGCAATGTGGGAGGGTCAGTGCTGAGGGAGTGCTGCACTGTGGGAGGGTCAGTGCTGAGGGAGCGCCGCACTGTGGGACCGTCAGTGCTGAGGGAGCGCCGCACTGTGGGACCGTCAGTGCTGAGGGAGCGCCGCACTGTGGGAGGGTCAGTGCTGAGGGAGCGCCGCACTGTGGGAGGGTCAGTGCAGGGGGAGTGCCGCACTGAGGAAGGGTCAGTGCTGAGGGAGCGCCGCACTGTGGGAGGGTCAGTGCTGAGGAGCGCCGCACTGTGGGAGGGTCAGTGCTGAGGGAGCGCCGCACTGTGGGAGGATCAGTGCTGAGGGAGCGCCGCACTGTGGGAGGGTCAGTGCTGAGGGAGCGCCGCACTGTGGGAGGATCAGTGCTGAGGGAGCGCCGCACTGTGGGAGGGTCAGTGCTGAGGGAGTGCCGCACTGTGGGAGGGTCAGTGCTGAGGGAGCGCCGCACTGTCGCAGGGTCAGTGCTGAGGGAGTGCTGCACTGTGGGAGGCTCAGTGCTGAGGGAGCGCCGCACTGTGGGAGGGTCAGTGCTGAGGGAGTGCCGCACTGTGGGAGGGTCAGTGCTGAGGGAGCGCCGCACTGTCGCAGGGTCAGTGCTGAGGGAGTGCTGCACTGTGGGAGGCTCAGTGCTGAGGGAGCGCCGCACTGTGGGAGGCTCAGTGCTGAGGGAGCGCCGCACTGTGGGAGGGTCAGTGCTGAGGGAGCGCCGCACTGTGGGAGGGTCAGTGCTGAGGGAGCGCCGCACTGTGGGAGGGTCAGTGCTGAGGGAGCGCCGCACTGTGGGAGGGTCAGTGCTGAGGGAGTGCCGCACTGTGAGAGGGTCAGTGCTGAGGGAGCGCCGCACTGTGGGAGGGTCAGTGCTGAGGGAGCACCGCACTGTGGGAGGGTCAGTGCTGAGGGAGCGCTGCACTGTGGGAGGGTCAGTGCTGAGGGAGCGCCGCATTGTGGGAGGGTCAGTGCTGAGGGAGCGCCGCACTGTGGGAGGGTCAGTGCTGAGGGAGCGCCGCACTGTGGGAGGGTCAGTGCTGAGGGAGCGCCGCACTGTGGGAGGGTCAGTGCTGAGGGAGCGCCGCACTGTGGGAGGGTCAGTGCTGAGGGAGCGCCGCACTGTGGGAGGGTCAGTGCTGAGGGAGCGCCGCACTGTGGGAGGGTCAGTGCTGAGGGAGCACCGCACTGTGGGAGGGTCAGTGCTGAGGGAGCGCCGCACTGTGGGAGGGTCAGTGCTGAGGGAGCGCCGCACTGTGGGAGGGTCAGTGCTGAGGGAGCGCCGCACTGTGGGAGGGTCGGTGCTGAGGGAGTGCCGCACTGTGGGAGGGTCAGTGCTGAGGGAGCGCCGCACTGTGGGAGGGTCAGTGCTGAGGGAGCGCCGCACTGTGGGAGGGTCGGTGCTGAGGGAGCGCCGCACTGTGGAGGGTCAGTGCTGAGGGAGCGCCGCACTGTGGGAGGGTCGGTGCTTGGTGGTAATCTGAGGAGGAGGAAATGCCCTCCCCCCTCCCTCTGTCCCACCAAGTCCTTCTGCCCTCTACCCCTGCCCCTCCCCTCTCCCCACCAGCGACACCAGACCCCTCCAACTGTCCCATCACCACACTGGAGCGGGTGAGATCAGAGCTGAGATCTGTCGCCATCTCCATGGCAACAAGGCCTAGCTTGGCCAACCTGCTCAGGAAAATTGAGCGGGTGTGGCGGGGATGTGGGCCTATCCCGTGGGGAGAGGGTTGTGCGGGGGGGGGACAGGAGGTTGACTATGGTGCCCGTTGCCGTGAGAACCGAGTGTTCGATCAAAGGGGGTTGCAGTTAAGCAAATAAATGAAACCATTGTAGCATTCTTAAATTGAAAGCGTGACGGAAACCACAGAGTCCACAAGGCCCTGGTTTCCTCTCGGCGTGTGAATTTACGAGATGGTGTGTCTTGGCCCAGTCTCACACAGGGTGTGTGTGTGTGTGTGTGTGTGTGTGTGTGTGTGCGCTTTTCTGTGTGGTATGCAATGTTGTTAAAGGCACGACCCATCCAGAACTCAACTCAGTCCCTCACAGCAACTTGCCAGCAAGATGGAACAGGCCAGGGACCTTTTGCCTTGTCAAGTTCTTTGCAATTATGGTGCTGGGGGCAGGTTTTGATAGAACCAACGCGTGTGTGTGTGCGTGTGTGTTAGCTTGTGTGTGTACTTGTGAGTGTGTTGGAGTGCGTGTATATTTAAGTGCGTGTGTATTTAAGTGCGTGTATATTTAAGTGCGTGTATATTTACGCGCGTGTATATTTACGTGCGTGTATATTTACGTGTATACACTTACTTGTATGCTTGTGTGTGTATGTGCTTATTTGGGTGTGCACTTGTGTGTGCGTGCGCGCGCGTGTGTGGGCGCATGCTCGCGCTCAAGTGTGCGCACGTGTTTCAGTACGTGTGCACCTCCTCCTCTTCCTGTGTAAAAGGCTCGAGAGAGAGAGGGGTTGAATGGGCCTCATCCTTTTCCTGTGCAACAGGCCCGAGAGGGGCTGAATGGCCTCCTCCTGTTCCTGTGTAACAGGCTCGAGTGGGGCTCAATGGACCACCTCCAGTTCCTGTGTAACAGGCTGGAGAGGGGCTGAATGGGTCTCCTCCTGTTCCTGTGCAACAAGCTCGACAGGGGCTGAATGGCCTCTTCCTGTTCCTGTGTAACAGGCTCAAGATAGGGGCTGAATGGCCTCCTCCTGTTCCTGTGTAACAGGCTTGAGAGGGGCTGAATGGCCTCCTCCTGTTCCTGTGTAACAGACACGAGATGGGCTGAATGGCCTCCTCCTGTTCCTGTGTAACAGACACGAGATGGGCTGAATGGCCTCCTCCTGTTCCTGTGTAACAGGCTCGAGAGGGGCTGAATGGCCTCCTCCTGTTCCTGTGTAACAGGCTCAAGAGGGGCTGAATGGCCTCCTCCTGTTTATGTGTAACAGGCTCAAGAGGGGCTGAATGGTCTCCTCCTGTTCCTGTGTCACAGGCTCGAGAGAGAGGGGCTGAATGGCCTCCTCCTGTTCCTGTGTAACAGGCTCAAGAGGGGCTGAATGGTCTCCTCCTGTTCCTGTGTCACAGGCACGAGAGAGAGGGGCTGAATGGCCTCCTCCTGTTCCTGTGTAACAGGCTCAAGAGGGGCTGAATGGTCTCCTCCTGTTCCTGTGTAACAGGCTCGAGAGAGGGGCTGAATGGCCTCCTCCTGTTTATATGTAACAGGCTCAAGAGGGGCTGAATGGTCTCCTCCTGTTCCTGTGTAACAGGCTCGAGAGAGGGGCTGAATGGCCTCCTCCTGTTTATGTGTAACAGGCTCAAGAGGGGCTGAATGGCCTCCTCCTGTTCCTGTGTAACAGACATGAGATGGGCTGAATGGCCTCCTCCTATTCCTGTGTAACAGGCTCGAGAGGGGCTGAATGGCCTCGTCCTGTTCCTGTGTAACAGGCTCGAGAGAGAGGGGCTGAATGGCCTCCTCCTGTTCCTATTGAAACATAAAACCTTTAGTTGTGGGAATGGGGGAGGAGGATTGAAGGCAAAGCTGGGGAAAAGTGAATGTGACAGTGTGTCTGGAAGAGGTTGAGGCACCTGCCGAACTGATAGGGATCAGCAGCTCTGTCCACACACAGGATGAGGCTTGCTTCCTCCAACAACCCACATCCACCTGAATTCCACAGAACACACCCAACATCAATTTTCATTCCGCGTGGGCCTCTCCCTGACACAGAACAGCAGGAGAAGATTCCTCATCAACAAGATAAATATATCGCAGTGTGGCCATTGTTGACGTGTAAGAAATGAGGGGGCTCCCTCAGCTCAAATCACTGACCCTCAACACTGACCCTCCGACACTGCGGCGCTGCCTCAGCACTGACCCTCCCACAGTGCGGCGCTTCCTCAGCACTGACCCTCCCACAGTGCGGCGCTCCCTCAGCACTGACCCTCCCACAGTGCGGCGCTCCCTCAGCACTGACCCTCCCACAGTGCGGCGCTGCCTCAGCACTGACACTCCCACAGTGCGGCGCTCGCTCAGCACTGACCCTCCCACACTGCGGCGCTCCCTCAGCACTGGCCCTCCGACACTGCGGCGCTCCCTCAGCACTGACCCTCCCACAGTGCGGCGCTCCCTCAGCACTGACCCTCCCACTGTGCGGCGCTCCCTCAGCACTGACCCTCCCACAGTGCGGCTCTCCATCAGCACTGACACTCCCACAGTGCGGCGCTCGCTCAGCACTGACCCTCCCACAGTGCGGCGCTCCCTCAGCACTGACCCTCCCGCAGTGCGGCGCTCCCTCAGCACTGACCCTCCCACAGTGTGGCGCTCTCTCAGCACTGACCCTCCCGCAGTGCGGCGCTCCCTCAGCACCGACCCTCCCACAGTGCGGTGCTCCCTCAGCACTGACCCTCCCGCAGTGCGGCGCTCCCTCAGCACTGACCCACAGTGCGGCGCTCCCTCAGCACTGACCCTCCCGCAGTGCGGCGCTCCCTCAGCACTGACCCTCCCGCAGTGCGGCGCTCCCTCAGCACTGACCCTCCCACAGTGCGGCGCTCCCTCAGCACTGACCATCCCACAGAGCAGTGCATTGACAGTAATTTACATAAACTGTGAAGAGTTCAACACTGATCCCTGTGGCCCACCACTTGTTGCAGCTTGCATTCCAATAGTGGCCCATTTATGCCTACTCTCCGTTCTCCTGACAGTTAGCTGATCTTCAGTCCATGCCAATATGTTACTCCCTGGAGCGTGAGCTTTACCTTTTAATTGGCACCTTGTCAACAGCCCTCTGGAAATCTAAGTATAGTACATCCACTGCTTCCCCTCTATCCCCAGCATGTGATTCCCTTCCACGAACTCATGTAAACTCTGTCGATTGCCTTGAATGTTTCCACGTGTCCTGTTATAACATCTTTAAAAGTGCCTTTTAATATGTACCTATTGACAGATGTGAAGCTAACTGGTCCTGTAGTTCCCCGCTTTAAATCTCCCTCCCTTTTTGAATAAAGGATTTACATTTGCTGTCTTTCAATCTGGTGGAACCATTGCGAAATTTAAGGAATATTGGAAATTTAAAACCAATGCATCAACTATCTCATGGGCCACTTTTTTCAAGACCTAACTGAAGTCCATCTCGACCAGAGGATTTGTTAGCCCACAGTTCCAACTATTTCCTCAGCTGGTCATTTTTATTAATTTATGGGGTGTGGGCGTGGCTGGCCAGGTCCAGCATTAACTGTCCACCCCTAATTGCCCCCTTGAGAAGGTGTTGGGTGAGCCGCCATCTTGAACCTGTGTGGTGTAGGTACACCCACAGCGCTGTTAGGGAGGGAGATCCAGGATTTTGACCCAGGCGCAATGAAGGAATGGCCGATATATTTCCAAGTCGGGATGGCGAGTGACTTGGAGGGGAACCTTCAGACAGTGGTGCTCCCAGATATCTGCTGCACTTGTCTTTTTAGATGGTAGTGGTCATGGTTTGGGCGGCGTTGTGGAAGGAGCCTTGGCGAGTCGCTGCGGTGCATCTTGTAGACGGTACACACTGCTGCCGCTGTGCGTCGGTGGTGGAGGGAGTGAATGTTGAGGGTGGGGGGTTAGTGTGTCGATCGAGCGGAGGGGGGGGGACTGCTTTGTCCTGGATGGTGTCGAGCTTCTCGAGTGTTGTCGGAGCCGCGCTCATCCAGGCGAGTGGGAGAGTATTCCATCACACTCCTGACTCGTGCCTTGTAGATGGTGGACAGGCTTTGGGGGGGGAGTCAGGAGGTGAGTTACTCTCCGCAGGATTCCCAGCCTCTGACCTGCTCTGGGAGCCACAGTATTTATGTGGCTGGGTCCAGTTCAGTTTCTGCTCAATGGTGACCCCCAGGATGTTGATAGTGGGGGGGATTCAGCGATGGGAATGCCATTGAATGTCAAGGGGAGATGGTTGGATCCTCTCTTGTTGGAGATGGTCATTGCCTGGTGCTTGTGTGGGGTGAATGTTACTCCCCACTTGTCAGCCCGAGCCTGGATATTGTCCGGGTCTCGCTGCATTTGGACACGGGCTGCTTCAGTATCTGAGGAGTGGCGAATGGTGCTGAACACTGTGCAGTCAGCAGCGAACATCCCCACTCCTGACCTTGTGATGGAGGGAAGGTCATTGATGAAGCAGCTGAAGATGGTTGATAATTGTAATTTGATGGAATTCCTCCCGCCCTTCCAATGCCTGATTTGCAGCCATTTCTGGGATGTCACTTGCATCGTTTACAGTGAAGACTGATGTAAAACACCGATTCAATTCATCTCCCATTTCCACATTTTCCATCATTAATTCCCCAGATTCAATTTCTACAGGATAAACACAAAATTAATTGACACTTTTTAAATAGTCGATGAGAAACTCTCTCCTTATATTACTGCCCAGTTTTATCCCATACTCTAATTTTACTATATCTCACACTCTAATTTTACTATAAATCATTCTCTAATTTTACAATATCCAACACTGTAATTTTACGATATCCCACACTCTGTTTTCCTATATCCCATACTCTAATTTTACAATATCCCACACTGTAATTTTACTATATCTCAAACGCTAATTTTCCTATGTCCCGTACACTAATTTTACCAAATCTCATACTCTTATTTTACTATAACTCATTCTCTAATATTACAATATCCCATACTGTAATTTTACTATATCTCATACTCTAATTTTACTATATCTCATACATTAATTTTACTATATCTCATACTCTATTTTACTATATCTCATACTCTAATTTTACAATATCCCATACTGTAATTTTACTATATCTCATACTCTAATTTTACTATATCTCATACATTAATTTTACTATATCTCATACTCTAATTTTACTATATCTCATACTCTAATTTTACTATATCTCATACTCTAATTTTACAATATCCCATACACTAATTTTACTATATCTCATACTCTAATTTTACAATATCCCATACACTAATTTTACTATATCTCATACTCTAATTTTACTATATCTCATACTCTAATTTTACAATATCCCATACACTAATTTTACTATATCTCATACTCTAATTTTACAATATCCCATACACTAATTTTACTATATCTCATACTCTAATTTTACTATATCTCATACTCTAATTTTACAATATCCCATACACTAATTTTACTATATCTCATACTCTAATTTTACTATATCTCATACTCTAATTTTACTATATCTCATACTCTAATTTTATTATATACCATAGTCTAATTGTACTATATTTCATTCATTAATTTTACTATATCCCATACTCTAATTTTACAATATCCCAACTGTAATTTTATTATGTCCCATACTTTAATTGTACTATACTTCATTCATTAATTTTACTATAGCCCACACTGTAATTTTACTATATCCCATACTGTAATTTTATTATATCCCAAACTCTAATTTTATTGTATCTTTGAGTCAGAGAGGTTTACAGCATGGAAACAGGACCTTCGGCCCAACTTGTCCATGTTGTCCTTTTCTTTTAAACCCCTAAGCTAACCCCAATTGCCCGCATTTGGCCCATATCCCTCTATACCCATCTTACCCATGTAACTGTCTAAACGCTTTTTAAAAGACAACATTATACCCGCCTCTACTACTACCTCTGGCAGCTTGTTCCAGACACTCACCACCCTCTGTGTGAAAAAACTGCCCCTCTGGACACTTTTGTATCTCTCACCTCTCACCTTAAACCTATGCCCTCTAGTTTTAGACTCCCCTACCTTTGGGAAAAGATATTGACGAGCTGATCTGTGCCCCTCATTATTTTATAGACCTCTATAAGGTCACCCCTCAGCCTCCTACGCTCCAGAGAAAAAAGTCCCAGTCTATCCAGCCTCTCCTTATAACTCAAACCATCAAGTCCAGGTAGCATCTTTTCTGCACTTTTTCTAGTTAAATAATATCCTTTCCATAATAGGGTGACCAGAACTGGACACAGTATTCCAAGTGTGGCCTTACCAATGTCTTGTACAACTTCAACAAGATGTCCCAACTCCTGTATTCAATGTTCTGACCGATGAAACCAAGCATGCCGAATGCCTTCTTCACCACTCTGTCCACCTGCGACTCCACTTTCAAGGAGCTATGAACATGTACCCCTAGATCTCTTTGTTCTGTAACTCTCCCCAATGCCCTACCATTAACTGAGTAAGACCTGCCCTGATTCAATCTATCAAAATGTATCACCTCGCATTTGTCTAAATTAAACTCCATCTGCCATTTGTCAGCCCACTGGCCCAATTGATCAAGATCCCATTGCAATCGGAGATAACTTTCTTCACTGTCCACTATGCCACCAATCTTGGTGTCATCTGCAAACTTACTAACCATGCCTCTTATATTCTCATCCAAATCATTAATATAAATGACAAATAACAGTGGACCCAGCACTGATCCCTGAGGCACACCGCTGGTCACAGGCCTCCAGTTTGAAAAACAACTCTCTACAACCACCCTCTGTTTTCTGTCAAGAAGCCAATTTTGTATCCATTTAGATACCTCACCCGTGATCCCGTGAGATTTAACCTTATGCAACAACCTACCATGCGGTACATTGTCAAAGGCCTTGCTAAAGTCCATGTAGACAACATCAACTGCACTGCCCTCATCTACCTTCTTGGTTACCCCTTCAAAAAACTCAATTTGTGAGACATGATTTTCCACTCACAAAGCCATGGTAACTGTCCCTACTCAGTCCTTGCATCTCTAAATGCCTGTCGATCCTGTCTCTCAAAATACCTTCCAACAATTTACCCACCACAGATGTGAGACTCACTGGCCTGTAGTTCCCAGGCTTTTCCCTGCAGCCCTTTTTAAACAAAGGCACAACATTTGCCACTCTCCAATCTTCAGGCACCTCACCCGTGACTATCAATGATTCAAAAATCTCGGCGAGGGGACCCGCAATTTCCTCCCTAGCCTCCCACAGTGTCCTGGGATACACTTCATCAGGTCCTGGAGATTTATCTACCTTGATGCGCTTTAAGACTTCCAGCACCTCCTTCTCTGTAATATGTACACTCCTCAAGACATCACTATTTATTTCCCCAAGTCCCCTAACATCCATGCTCTTTTCAACAGTAAATACTGATGAGAAATATTCATTTAGGATCTCACCTATCCCTTGTGGATCCGCACATAGATGACCTTTTTGATCCTTAAGAGGCCCTACTCTCTCCCTAGTTACTCTTTTGCCCTTTATGTATTTGTAGAAGCTCTTTGGATTCTCCTTTGCCTTATCTGCCAAAACAATCTCGCGTCCCCTTTTTGCCCTCCTGATTTCTCTCTTAACCCTACTCCTACACCCCCTATACTCTTCAAGAGATTCACTTGATCCCAGCTGCCTATGCATGTCATGTGCCTCTTTCTTCTTCTTGACCAGGGCCTCAATATCCCGAGTCATCCAGGATTACCTACTTCTGCCAGCTTTGCCCTTCACTTTAAGAGGAATGTGTTTACCCTGAACCCCGGTTAACACGCTTTTGAAGACCTCCCACTTACCAGACGTCCCTTTGCCTTCCCACAGACTCCCCCAATTAACTTTTGAAAGTTCCTGCCTGATACCATCAAAATTGGCCTTGCCCCAATTTAGAATTTTAACTTTTGGGCCAGACCTATCATTCTCCATAGCTTTCTGAAAACTAATACAATTCTGGTCACTGGTCCCAAAGAGATCCCTCACTAACAGCTCTGTCACCTCCCTTCCTTATTTCCCAAGAGGAGGTCATTCTCTAATTTTACTATATCCCATACTCTAATTTTACTGTATCTCATACTCTAATTTTACTAGATCTCATACTCTAATTTTACTATATCCCATACTCTAATTTTTCTATATCCCATACTCTAATTTTTCTATATCCCATACTCTAATTTTACTATATCCCATACTCTAATTTTACTAGATCTCATACTCTAATTTTTCTATATCCCATACTCTAATTTTTCTATATCCCATACTCTAATTTTACAATATCCCATACTCTAATTTTACTATATCCCATACTCTAATTTTACTAGATCTCATACTCTAATTTTACTATATCCCATACTCTAATTTTTCTATATCCCATACTCTAATTTTATTATATCCCATACTCTAATTTTACTATATCCCATACTCTAATTTTACTAGATCTCATACTCTAATTTTACTATATCCCATACTCTAATTTTTCTATATCCCATACTCTAATTTTTCTATATCCCATACTCTAATTTTTCTATATCCCATACTCTAATTTTACTATATCCCATACTCTAATTTTTCTATATCCCATACTCTAATTTTACTATATCCCATACTCTAATTTTACTATATCCCATACTCTAATTTTACTATATCCCATACTCTAATTTTTCTATATCCCATACTCTAATTTTACTATATCCCATACTCTAATTTTACTATATCCCATACTCTAATTTTACTATATCCCATACTCTAATTTCCTTTATCTCATACTCTAATTTTTTCCCTCCTTGTCTTGTTATTGTCATTGTTTGCTGTTCCTCATATTCTGTCCAACCTCCAGTCCTTGCACAATTAAATGCTTTTTCTTTGAAGTTTGATTCTTTCTTAAACGCTTTTATTGAACCACGGATGGTGGGACCTTCCCTTGGAGTTTTTCTTTCCAGTTGGAAAGTATGTATTCCATATGTTCCGAACTATTAAATGGTTGCCACTGTGCCCCCATCGACCTCTCCTTTAACCTCATTTGCCAGTTCACTCAGACTAGCTCTGCTTTCATGCCCACATAATTGCCCTTATTTCAGTTCAAAATGCTTGTCTTAAGGCCCACTCTTCCCTCCCTCAAACTGATTGTAAAATTCAATCATGTTATGATCGTTATTTCCTCGGGGGAACCTTTGCTGTGAGCTTATGAATTAATCGTATCTCATTGCATATTATCAGGTCTAGTATATTGTGCTGCCTGGTTGTCTCCTGAACACGCCATTCTATCCCAAAAACATTCTCTGAAATCCTCTCTTGGCCCATCTGATTTTCCCAGTCTACATGTAGACTAATGCGCCTCCCCTCCACCCTTCTTAACAAGATCCCGTTATCTCTTCCTCTCTACCCTGTCCGACTATAGGGTTACCACTTGGGGGCCTGTACGCCACTCCCACCTGCGACATCTTGCTTTTTTCATATTTACCCAAAAGAGAAAACGCTGGAAAATCTCGGCGGGTCTGGCAGCATCTGTCAGGAGAGAAAAGAGCTGACGTTTCGAGTCCAGGTGACCCTTTGTCAGAGCTAAAAGGCAGAGAAAGTGGGAGATATTTACACTGCAGGGTGCGGGAATGAAAGATGAGTCATAGCCACGGAAACCAGGGGAAAAGGCTGCTAATGGCAGCCCATAGAGAGAATAAAGGGTGTGAATGGCCAAACGGCAGAGAAACTGTAAGCTGTGGCCAGATGGAGATGTTGGGTGGGGGTGTGGGAGGGGGTGGGGGGGCAGAGGTAGAATGTAGAAAAGGGGAAGTGGGGGAAAAGGTAAGGGAAAGGGGGATGAAGTGGGGGGAGAAAAATGAAGAAAGGAATAAAAGGTGGAGAACAGCAAAAACTTAAACTAGAATGAAAACAAAGGGGACCCGGGTCGAATCCCACCACAGCAGATGGTGACATTTGAATTTGATTTAAAAATTCCTTGGATTGAAAGTCTTAATGATTGTCGTTAAAAATTGGTCTGGTTCACTAACACCTTCCCTCTCTCGGGAAAAAGAAATCTGCCATCCTTACCCTGGACTGGCCTACCCGTGACTCCAGATGCCCCACTCACAGGAATGTGGTCTCCTCTTAACTGCCCCCTGAAGTAGGCCCGAGTGAGACACTCCGTTCAAGGGGCAATTAGGGATGGGCAGTTCAACGTTGGGCCTGGCCCAGTGACGCCTACCTCCCCGTGAAGGAATAAAATGATAGCGACTGGCATACTTGGTTCACGTGGGGGCAGGCAGCTGAAGGCATGGCTGCCATTTGAGGGGGCATTGGGTGAGGTTGTTAGGGCAAGGGGAGGGGAGAGGGTGATTGACAAGTGGGAAAAATAGAGGAAATCTTCAGATCTGCCGCCACACTCCTTCGGCTAAATCGAATTGCGCGAGTGTGTAGTTGCGACCTCGGTCTTTTGAGTGGGGTGTGTCTTGGCATTTAGTTCCAGGCCGATGCCCTTCCCAAGGCTCGAGGGAGTGAGGGTTTTGCAGGGGGGGGGCGGTTCGGAGTGGAACAGGCCGTCACGTTGGCAGGGAGCAGAGCAGTGAAGCTAATGGGAGACAGACGCGGCCTGGGGACAGGCCTTTGATGTGTCCGTCAGAGCGACAAGGCCGCCAGCGAGAGGCAACAGCTGTTTCGCATCATCCTAATGGGAACAGAATGGGAAGCCGGCAGAGAGGGAGACAGCCTGGTTTGACACTGCCCTACAAACATCGCTCTTGCCAGCACACAGACTGAATCCTGCCAAAAATCCAACTCCTCACACATCACACTCACAGCAGAGCTTCACTCTTTTTTCTAACCCCGTGCTGTACCTGTCCTGGGAGTGTTTGACGGGGACAGTGTAGAGGGAGCTTTACTCTGTATCTAACCCCGTGCTGTACCTGTCCTGGGAGTGTTTGACGGGGACAGTGTAGAGGGAGCTTTACTCTGTATCTAACCCCGTGTTGTACCTGTCCTGGGAGTGTTTGATGGGGACAGTGTAGAGGGAGCTTTACTCTGTATCTAACCCCGTGCTGTACCTGTCCTGGGAGTGTTTGATGGGGACAGTGTAGAGAGAGCTTTACTCTGTATCTAACCCCGTGCTGTACCTGTCCTGGGAGTGTTTGTTGGGGACAGTGTAGAGGGAGCTTTACTCTGTATCTAACCCCGTGCTGTACCTGTCCTGGGAGTGTTTGATGGGGGACAGTGTAGAGGGAGCTTTACTCTGTATCTAACCCCGTGCTGTACCTGTCCTGGGAGTGTTTGATGGGGACAGTGTAGAGGAAGCTTTACTCTGTATCTAACCCCGTGCGGTACCTGTCCTGGGAGTGTTTGATGGGGACAGTGTAGAGAGAGCTTTACTCTGTATCTAACCCCGTGCTGTACCTGTCCTGGGAGTGTTTGTTGGGGACAGTGTAGAGGGAGCTTTACTCTGTATCTAACACCGTGCTGTACCTGTCCTGGGAGTGTTTGATGGGGGACAGTGTAGAGGGAGCTTTACACTGTATCTAACCCCGTGCTGTACCTGTCCTGGGAGTGTTTGATGGGGACAGTGTAGAGGGAGCTTTACTCTGTATCTAACCCCGTGCTGTACCTGTCCTGGGAGTGTTTGATGGGGACAGTGTAGAGGGAGCTTTACTCTGTATCTAACCCCGTGCTGTACCTGTCCTGGGAGTGTTTGATGGGACAGTGTAGAGGGAGCTTTACTCTGTATCTAACCCCGTGCTGTACCTGTCCTGGGAGTGTTTGATGGGGACAGTGTAGAGGGAGCTTTACTCTGTATCTAACCCCGTGCTGTACCTGTCCTGGGAGTGTTTGACGGGGACAGTGTAGAGGGAGCTTTACTCTGTATCTAACCCCGTGCTGTACCTGTCCTGTGAGTGTTTGATGGGGACAGTGTAGAGAGAGCTTTACTCTGTATCTAACCCCGTGCTGTACCTGTCCTGGGAGTGTTTGTTGGGGACAGTGTAGAGGGAGCTTTACTCTGTATCTAACCCCGTGCTGTACCTGTCCTGGGAGCGTTTGATGGGGGACAGTGTAGAGGGAGCTTTACACTGTATCTAACCCCGTGCTGTACCTGTCCTGGGAGTGTTTGATGGGGACAGTGTAGAGGAAGCTTTACTCTGTATCTAACCCCGTGCTGTACCTGTCCTGGGAGTGTTTGATGGGGACAGTGTAGAGGGAGCTTTACTCTGTATCTAACCCCGTGCTGTACCTGTCCTGGGAGTGTTTGATGGGGACAGTGTAGAGGGAGCTTTACTCTGTATCTAACCCCGTGCTGTACCTGTCCTGGGAGCGTTTGATGGGGACAGTGTAGAGGAAGCTTTACTCTGTATCTAACCCCGTGCTGTACCTGTCCTGGGAGTGTTTGACGGGGACAGTGTAGAGGGAGCTTTACTCTGTATCTAACCCCGTGCTGTACCTGTCCTGGGAGTGTTTGATGGGGACAGTGTAGAGAGAGCTTTACTCTGTATCTAACCCCGTGCTGTACCTGTCCTGGGAGTGTTTGTTGGGGACAGTGTAGAGGGAGCTTTACTCTGTATCTAACCCCGTGCTGTACCTGTCCTGGGAGTTTTTGATGGGGACAGTGTAGAGGAAGCTTTACTCTGTATCTAACCCCGTGCTGTACCTGTCCTGGGAGTGTTTGATGGGGCAGCGTAGAGAGAGCTTTACTCTGTATCTAATCCTGTGCTGTACCTGTCCTGGGAGTGTTTGATGGGGGCAGTATAGAGAGAGCTTTACTCTGTATCTAATCCTGTGCTGTACCTGTCCTGGGAGTGTTTGATGGGGACAGTGTAGAGAGAGCTTTACTCTATATCTAACCCTGTGCTGTACCTGTCCTAGGAACAAAGAACATAGAAAATTACAGCACAGGAACAGGCCCTTCGGCCCTCCAAGCCTGCACCAACCATGCTTCGCGACTGAACTATAACCCCCTACCCTTCCAGGGACAATGTCCCTCCATTCCCATCCTATTCATGTATTTGTCCAGACGCCCCTTAAAAGTCACTATCGTATCCGCTTCCACTACCTCCCCTGGCAGCGAGTTCCAGGCACCAACTGCTCTCTCTGTTTAAAAAAAAATCTGCCTCGTACATCTCCTTTAAACCTTGCCCCTCGCACCTTAAACCTGTGCCCCCCTAGTAATTGACTCTTCCACCCTGAGAAAAAGCTTCTGACTATCCACTCTGTCCATGCCTTTCATAATCTTGTAGACTTCTATCAGGTCTCCCCTCAACCTCCGTCGCTCCAGTGAGAACAAACCAAGTTTCTCCAACCTCTCCTCATAGCTAATGCCCTCCATACCAGGCAACATCCTGGTAAATCTTTTCTGTACCCTCTCCAAAGCCTCTACATCCTTCTGGTAGTGTGGCGACCAGAATTGAACACTATATTCCAAGTGCAGCTTAACTAAGGTTCTATAAAGCTGCCACGTGACTTGCCAATTTTTAAACTCAATGCCCTGGCTGATGAAAGCAAGCATGCCGTATGCCTTCTTGACTACCTTCTCCACCTGCATTGCCACTTTCAGTGACTTGTGTACCTGTACTCCCAGATCCCTCTGCCCATCAATACTCCTAAGGGTTCTGCCATTTACTGTATATTTCCTATCTGTATTAGACCTTCCAAAATGCATTACCTCACATTTGTCCGGATTAAACTCCATCTGCCATCTCTCCGCCCAAGTCTTCAACTTGTACCTGTCCTTCCCTCCTTGTCCTTAATCCTGCTCCTGGGAGTGTTTGATGGGGACCGTGTAGAGGGAGCCTCTTTCATGTTAACCGTCATGAACACGTGTGTCTTGCAGGAAGTTGGAGACGTTGGACATGTCCCACAACCGCTTGGTCCACGTGCCGTCCTTCCTGCCCACAGGACTGAAGCAGCTGCTGCTTCACCACAACCAGATCGAGCGGATCCCTGGCTATGTGTTCGCCCACCTCACGCCGGGCCTGGAATTCCTGCACCTCTCCTACAACCAGCTCCAGAACGACGGTATCCACAGCCTGTCCTTCCTGGGCCTCTACCAGTCCCTGCACGAGCTCCTCCTGGACAACAACCAGCTGCGGGCCGTCCCCCGGGGCATCCTCGACCTCCGAGTCCTCCAGGTGCTCCGGCTCAGTGATAACCAGATCAGGTAAGGCCGAGGGCCCCCCCGCCTCGAGTCCCTGCTTCGCCAGCTCCCCCCGCAAGCTCCCCCCGCAAGCTCCCCCCGCCGCCTCCCTCTGCAGCTCCCCCTGCCAGCTCCCCCCGCCGCCTCCCCCCGCCTCCTCCTCCCCCTGACGCCTCCCCCCGCCTCCTCCTCCTCCCCCTGCCTCCTCCTCCACCCCCCGCCTCCTCCCCCTGCCTCCTCCTCCCCCCGCCTCCTCCTCCCCCCGCCGCCTCCCCCTGCCTCCTCCACCCCCCGCCTCCTCCTCCCCCCGCCGCCTCCCCCTGCCTCCTCCACCCCCCGCCTCCTCCTCCCCCTGCCTCCTCCTCCCCCTGCCTCCTCCTCCCCCCGCCTCCTCCTCCCCCCGCCGCCTCCCCCTGCCTCCTCCTCCCCCCGCCTCCTCCTCCCCCCGCCTCCTCCTCCCCCTGCCTCCTCCTCCCCCTGCCTCCTCCTCCCCCGCCTCCTCCTCCCCCTGCCTCCTCCTCCTCCCCCCGCCTCCTCCTCCCCCCGCCGCCTCCCCCCGCCGCCTCCCTCTGCAGCTTCCCCTGCCGCTCCCGCTGCCACCTCCCACTGCCACCTCCCGCTGCCACCTCCCACTGCCACCTCCCACGCCGATCACCCCCCTCGCCCCCTCTGCTCCCGTCCCGCCACCTCCCCCTGCCGCCCCCACCACACCTCCCCGCGGCGCCGTCCTCCGCAGCCCGCATGCTACGCCCCCGCCCACCACCCCTCCCCTGCCGCACTCCTGCCCCTTTCCCATCCGCCCCACCGCCACGCCCCCGCACCTTCCCCCTGCTGCCACCCCGCCACCTTCCCGCCATCTCCCCCTTCCGCTCCCTCCGGCACCTCCCACCGCTGCTCCCCGACACCTCCCCGCGACCGCCCCCTCACCCTGCCACCCCCTTCCTCTGTTGCTCCCCTGACACCTGGCCCCACCCCCGCCAACTCTCCCTCACTCTCCTTCCCCACCACTCCTCCCCCCCCACCCCCCCCCCCGGCCCGCTATCCTCTGGAATCGGGCAGCCTGAGGCCTTCCACTGTCCGCCCTGCTAATGGTGGTCGTGAGGGGGGGGGGCAAAGGTCACGGTGCAACCCGGTTCTCTCTGACCCCTGTTCCCGAACTCACTGACACACTTTGAACCATAGAATCCCTACAGTGCAGAAGGAGGCCATTTGGCCCATCGAGTCAGCACCGACCATAATCCCACCCAGGCTCTATCCCCATAACCCCATGTATTTACCTGAGCTAATCCCCCTGACACTAAGGGTCAATTTATCATGGCCAATCCACCTAACCCGCACATCTTTGGAGTGTGGGAGGAAACCGGAACACCCGGAGGAAACCCACGCAGACACGGGGAGAAGCTGGAATTGAACCCAGGTCCCTGGTGCCGTGAAACAGCAGTGCTAACCACCGTGCCACTGTGCCACCCACAAGGGGAATCAATTCTCTCTTATAAATGTCACAATTGCGAAGGGGATGTGCTCGGAACAGGAAAGGTTGTGGGGGGGGGGGGATATTTAATGGAGGCCGTCACTATCGCGAGGGGGCTTCGATCGAGTGAATGAGGAGAAAGTGTTTCCCCAGCGGCAGGAGGGTTGATAAATGGAGGGTCAGTAACGCACTGAAGAGAATCAGTAAAAGATCCAGGAGTGGGAAACAAGGAGAGTTTTATTTACGACGCAGCGAGTTGTTGTGATCTGGAAGGTACTGCCCGAGAGGGCGGTGGGAGCAGATTCACCCTCGGGAAAGGGAGGACTGATTATTCCCAAAGCGACAACAAAATAGTTAATCTGCTTCCTGAGTCATGTTGGGTGACGGATGCAAATTGGCCCCAGGACACTGAGGAGAACTATTCCAGCACTGACCCTCCCACAGTGCGGCGCTCCCTCAGCACTGACCCTCCCACAGTGCGGCGCTCCCTCAGCACTGACCCTCCCACAGTGCGGCGCTCCCTCAGCACTGACCTTCCCACAGTGCGGCGCTCCTTCAGCACTGACCCTCCCACAGTGCGGCGCTCCCTCAGCACTGACCCTCCCACAGTGCGGCGCTCCCTCAGCACTGACCCTCCCACAGGGCGGCGCTCCCTCAGCACTGACCCTCCCACAGTGCGGCGCTCCGTCAGCACTGACCCTCCCACAGTGCGGCGCTCCCTCAGCACTGACCCTCCCACAGTGCGGCGCTCCGTCAGCACTGACCCTCCCACAGTGCGGCGCTCCCTCAGCACTGACCCTCCCACAGTGCGGCGCTCCCTCAGCACTGACCCTCCCACAGTGCGGCGCTCCCTCAGCACTGACCCTTCCACAGTGCGGCGCTCCCTCAGCACTGACCCTCCCACAGTGCGGCGCTCCCTCAGCACTGACCCTCCCACAGTGCGGCGCTCCCTCAGCACTGACCCTCCCACAGTGCGGCGCTCCCTCAGCACTGACCCTCCCACAGTGCGGCGCTCCCTCAGCACTGACCCTCCCACAGTGCGGCGCTCCCTCAGCACTGACCCTCCCACAGTGCGGCGCTCCCTCAGCACTGACCCTCCCACAGTGCGGCGCTCCCTCAGCACTGACCCCCCCACAGTGCGGCACTCCCTCAGCACTGACCCTCCCACAGTGCGGCGCTCCCTCAGCACTGACCCTCCCACAGTGCGGCGCTCCCTCAGCACTGACCCTCCCACAGTGCGGTGCTCCCTCAGCACTGACCCTCCCACAGTGCGGCGCTCCCTCAGCACTGACCCTCCCACAGTGCGGCGCTCCCTCAGTACTGACCCTCACACAGTGCGGCGCTCCCTCAGCACTGACCCTCCCACAGTGCGGCGCTCCCTCAGCACTGACCCTCCCACAGTGCGGCGCTCCCTCAGCACTGACCCTCCCACAGTGCAGCGCTCCCTCAGCACTGACCCTCCCACAGTGCGGCGCTCCCTCAGCACTGACCCTCCCACAGTGCAGCGCTACCTCAGCACTGACCCTCCCACAGTGCGGCCCTCTCTCAGCACTGACCCTCTGACAGTGCGGCGTTCCCTCAGCACTGTCCCCCCGACAGTGCGGCCCTCCCCGAGTACGATCAGTGGGGGGTTCTGCTGGGTTTGGATTCTGTGGCTCGAGCCTCCTGAGTCAGGTAGCGGTGCCCGGGCCCCAGACTCAGATGTGAGTGGGTGGCGCCGAGGCTTTGGGATTTCCCAGTTAGCATTTAGGCCATCTTGCTGTTCGAGATTAGCTTGTCGCACCACTGACCTTTCACCTTTGCCCTCCCACCCCAAGGTACATCCCGTTGGACTCCATCTGCGACACGCGGATCAGCGAGGATTCGAACCTGGTCTCGATTCACCTGGAGAACAACCTGATCGACCGGAGGCTGATCCATCCCACCGCCTTCTCCTGCATCCAGTCATATCAGAGCATCATCCTCCGGCCCCAGCGATTCGAGGATTAGGGGCCTGCTCCCGACAGGCCAAGACAGCATCGTCTCCCCCACCCGACACCCCCCTGCCCCCACCCTCCCCCTGCCCGACACCCCCCTGCCCCCCACCCTCCCCCTGCCCCCCACCCTCCCCCTGCCCCCCACCCTCCTCCTGCCCCCCAGCCTCCCCGACCCGACACCCTCCCCCTGCCCGACACCATCTCCCCCACCCTCCCCCCGCCCGACACCGTCTCCCCCACCCTCCCCCCACCCGACACCGTCTCCCCCACCCTCCCCCCGCCCGACACCGTCTACCCAACCCTCCCCCCTCCCGACACCGTCTCCCCCACCCTCCCCCCTCCCGACACCGTCTCCCTCACCCTCCCCCCTCCCGACACGGTCTCCCCCACCCTCCCCCCTCCCCCCCACCCTCCCCCCACCCGACACCGTCTCCCCCACCCTTCCCCCACCCGACACCGTCTCCCCCACTCTCCCCCTGCCCAACACCGTCTCTCCTGCCTGACACCGTCTCCCCCACCCTCCCCCTCCCCCTGCCTGACACCATCCCCTCCCCTACCCCTCCCCCCACCTGACACCATCTCCCCCACCCTGTCCTCCGCCCACCTCCACCTGACACCATCCCCCTCCCTCTTCCTCCTCCCTCTTCCCTCTCCCTTTCCCTGCCCCTCCCTTACCCCCTCCCCCAACACCATCCCCCTCCCTCTTCCCCCTCCTCTCCCCCTCCGTTCCCCCCGACACCATCCCCCTCCCCCGACACCAACCCGCTCCCCCTCGCCTGCCCCAACACTCTCTCCTACACCATACCCCTCCCCCAAGGCCCCCTGTCCGACGCTACCCACCTCTACCCTCCCCCAACACTCTGTCCAACTCCAGCCCCCTGCCTCCTCCCCCCTCCCTCCCGCCCTCTCCCAAGATTGTATCCCCCTCCCCCATGCCCCCTGTCCAACACTATCCCCCTCTGACCTCCGACGACAGTCTGCTCGACTCCATCCCCCTCCCTCCCTCCTCCCCTCCCCCTCTCCCGACCCCCCCCGCTATACCATACCACTCTCCCTTGCCCTATCACCCGCCCCGATCCCTCTGTCAAAACCACCCCCACTCCTTCTCTGCCGTGTCAATGCATCATTACCCTACAAGCCCTGGCGCTGGCAATTACTTTGTTATTCTAATCGCCTTGTTAAGGACAGACACTGATTATTGGCTCTCCCCCAAACAGGGACATAGCTGGGATGGTTGGTGTGTGGGAGGAGGGAGCACAGGGAGTGTTTGATGTGTCTCTGCTGAACTGGGTGTGGAATAAACTTGCTGAAGGTAAAAGACAACCCTTGGGTTTGCTGTATTGTTCCTGCGTCTCAATAGGGGTGGCGGCGGCGACACAGTGGGATTGTCGCTGGGCGAGTATTCCAGAGGGCCAGGAACATGCTCTGGGGGACCCGGGTTCGAATCCCACCCTGGCCAATGCTGCAATTTGACTCTGGAAAAATTCGGGAATGAAACAGAGTCGGACGGACGACCATGAATCGATCGTGGTTTAATAAACCCCGTCTGGTTCACCAATGCCCCCGTTCAGAGGAAAAGGGATAATCCGACACCCTCACCCCGGTCTGACCAACACCCAACTCCATTCTCACCACACACAGCGGGGTACTCAACTCTTAACGACAAAATGACCTCTGAACTGGATGAAGAAGCCACTTAGTTTAAGGTGCAATCAGGTATGGGCAACAAATGCTGGCCTAGCCAGCGATGCCCACACACCCCACTGTCCCTGTCCTGGGAGTGTTTGATGGGGACAGTGTAGAGGGAGCTTTACTCTGTATCTAACCCCGTGCTGTACCTGTCCTGGGAGTGTTTGATGGGGACCGTGTAGAGGGAGCTTTACTCTGTATCTAACCCCGTGCTGTACCTGTCCTGGGAGTGTTTGATGGGGACCGTGTAGAGGGAGCTTTACTCTGTATCTAACCCCGTGCTGTACCTGTCCTGGGAGTGTTTGATGGGGGACAGTGTAGAGGGAGCTTTACTCTGTATCTAACCCCGTGCTGTACCTGTCCTGGGAGTGTTTGATGGGGGACAGTGTAGAGGGAGCTTTACTCTGTATCTAACCCCGTGCTGAACCTGTCCTGGGAGTGTTTGATGGGGGACAGTGTAGAGGGAGCTTTACTCTGTGTCTAACCCCGTGCTGAACCTGTCCTGGGAGTGTTTGATGGAGACAGTGTAGAGGGAGCTTTACTCTGTGTCTAACCCCGTGCTGAACCTGTCCTGGGAGTGTTTGATGGGGACAGTGTAGAGGGAGCTTTACTCTGTATCTAACCCCGTGCTGTCCCTGTCCTGGGAGTGTTTGATGGGGACAGTGTAGAGGGAGCTTTACTCTGTATCTAACCCCGTGCTGTACCTGTCCTGGGAGTGTTTGATGGGGACAGTGTAGAGGGAGCTTTACTCTGTATCAACCCCGTGCTGTACCTGTCCTGGGAGTGTTTGATAGGGACACTGTAGAGGGAGCTTTACTCTCTATCTAACCCCGTGCTGTACCTGTCCTGGGAGTGCTTGATGGGGACAGTGTAGAGGGAGCTTTACTCTGTATCTAACCCCGTGCTGTACCTGTCCTGGGAGTGTTTGATGGGGACAGTGTAGAGGGAGCTTTACTCTGTATCTAACCCCGTGCTGTACCTGTCCTGGGAGTGTTTGATGGGGGACAGTGTAGAGGGAGCTTTACTCTGTATCTAACCCCGTGCTGTACCTGTCCTGGGAGTGTTTGATGGGGGACAGTGTAGAGGGAGCTTTACTCTGTATCTAACCCCGTGCTGAACCTGTCCTGGGAGTGTTTGATGGGGGACAGTGTAGAGGGAGCTTTACTCTGTGTCTAACCCCGTGCTGAACCTGTCCTGGGAGTGTTTGATGGAGACAGTGTAGAGGGAGCTTTACTCTGTGTCTAACCCCGTGCTGAACCTGTCCTGGGAGTGTTTGGTGGGGACAGTGTAGAGGGAGCTTTACTCTGTATCTAACCCCGTGCTGTACCTGTCCTGGGAGTGTTTGATGGGGACAGTGTAGAGGGAGCTTTACTCTGTATCTAACCCCTGACTCACCTGACGAAGGAGCAGCGCTCCGAAAGCTAGTGGCTTTTGCTACCAAATAATCCTGTTGGACTTTAACCTGGTGTTGTGAGACTTCTTACTGTGTTTACCCCAGTCCAACGCCGGCATCTCCACATCAGTGTTTGATGGGGACAGTGCAGAGGGAGCTTTACTCTGTATCTAACCCCGTGCTGTACCTGTCCTGGGAGTGTTTGATGGGGACAGTGTAGAGGGAGCTTTACTCTGTATCAACCCCGTGCTGTACCTTTACTGGGAGTGTTTGATAGGGACACTGTAGAGGGAGCTTTACTCTGTATCTAATCCCATGCTGTACCTGTCCTGGGAGTGTTTGATGGAGACAGTGTAGAGGGAGCTTTACTCTGTATCTAACCCCGTGCTGCACCTGTCCTGGGAGTGTTTGATGGGGACAGTGTAGAGGGAGCTTTACTCTGTATCTAACCCCGTGCTGTACCTGTCCTGGGAGTGTTTGACGGGGACAGTGTAGAGGGAGCTTTACTCTCTATCTAACCCCGTGCTGTACCTGTCCTGGGAGTGCTTGATGGGGACAGTGTAGAGGGAGCTTTACTCTGTATCTAACCCCGTGCTGTACATGTCCTGGGAGTGTTTGATGGGGACAGTGTAGAGGGAGCTTTACTCTGTATCTAACCCCGTGCTGTACCTGTCCTGGGAGTGTTTGATGGAGACAGTGTAGAGGGAGCTTTACTCTGTATCTAACCCCGTGCTGCAACTGTCCTGGGTGTGTTTGATGGGGGACAGTGTAGAGAGAGCTTTACCCTGTATCTAACCCTGTGCTATACCTGTCCTGGGAGTGTTTGATGGGGACAGTGTAGAGGGAGCTTTACTCTGTATCTAACCCCGTGCTGTACCTGTCCTGGGAGTGTTTGATGGGGACAGTGTAGAGGGAGCTTTACTCTGTACTTAACCCCGTGCTGTACCTGTCCTGGGAGTGTTTGATGGGGACAGTGTAGAGGGGGCTTTACTCTGTATCTAACCCCGTGCTGTACCTGTCCTGGGAGTGTTTGATGGGGACAGTGCAGAGGGAGCTTTACTCTGTATCTCACCCCGTGCTCTACCTGTCCTGGGAGTGTTTGATGGGGACAGTGTAGAGGGGGCTTTACTCTGTATCTAACCCGGTGCTGTACCTGTCCTGGGAGTGTTTAATGGGGACAGTGTAGAGGGAGCTTTACTCTGTACTTAACCCCGTGCTGTACCTGTCCTGGGAGTGTTTGATGGGGACAGTGTAGAGGGGGCTTTACTCTGTATCTAACCCCGTGCTGTACCTGTCCTGGGAGTGTTTGATGGGGACAGTGCAGAGGGAGCTTTACTCTGTATCTCACCCCGTGCTGTACCTGTCCTGGGAGTGTTTGATGGGGACAGTGTAGAGGGAGCTTTACTCTGTACTTAACCCCGTGCTGTACCTGTCCTGGGAGTGTTTGATGGGGGACAGTGTAGAGGGAGATTTACTCTGTATCTCACCCCGTGCTGTACCTGTCCTGGGAGTGTTTGATGGGGACAGTGTAGAGGGAGATTTACTCTGTATCTCACCCCGTGCTGTACCTGTCCTGGGAGTGTTTGATGGGGACAGTGTAGAGGGAGATTTACTCTGTATCTCACCTGACCTTCCTGTGGTAAACTCTCATTGCTGAATTAGTTGGAACCATTCTATTCCCTCCGTGTGGACTGTGGTTTATCACTACTC
The DNA here is from genome assembly GCF_964213995.1 of Mustelus asterias. Taxonomy (NCBI): domain Eukaryota; kingdom Metazoa; phylum Chordata; class Chondrichthyes; order Carcharhiniformes; family Triakidae; genus Mustelus; species Mustelus asterias. The sequence continues at coordinate 25,477 of NW_027592929.1, forward strand.
CAGTGCCACTTTGGCATCGTGCTGTCCAGTGAAGCAGGGCTTTTGTCTGTGATGTTCACAACCTGTCACAAAGTCTGAATTGATGAGGCCTTCGGATGGGTCTCTGTGATGGAGGGAAGGAAGGCCAGCCTGCTGCAGATCCAAGTGCTGTCACTTCAAATACAGCCCAGCTATCTGAGTTATCCTGTCTGAGAATCATAGAATTCCTACAGTGCAGATGGAAGCCATTCGGCCCATCGCATCTGTACCGACCACAATCCCAACCAGGCCCTATTCTCATAACCCCATGTATTTACCCTGCTAATCCCCCTGACACTAACAGGTAATTTAGCACGGCCAATCCAGCTAACCCACACATATTTGGAGCGTGGGAGGAAACCGGAACTCCTGGAGGAAACCCATGCAGACACGGGGAGAACGTGCAAACTCCACACAGACAGTGAGCCAAACCGGGAATCGAACCCGGGTCCCTGGCGCGGTGAAGCAGCAGTGCTAACCACTGTGCCACCGTGCTGGGGTCTCTTTGGTCCAGGGCCTCCTTTAGGCCCATGCTCCTTCAAATGTGTGAGTTGGAGGCCTCAGGGTCCCTCAAAACTAGGCCTAAATCAAAGTGCGGCCTAGTGTAGGCCTCAGATAAGCCTGAACCTCAGGACAAGTGGGTGCTGTGGGGGGGGCGGCGGGCGAGAATGTACGGCAAGGGTTGAATGTGTACAGCAGCAGCAGGGGACGAAGACCCCTTCTCCACAACCGGCCCCCCCATTGCAAAACCATCACCTCGCATTTCTGCCCTTCAGTGAGGGTTGTGGGGACTGAAGGAGGTTACAGAGATCGGGAAGATTGTCGGGGCTGGAGGAGGTTACAGAGACAGGGAGGGGTGTTGGGGCTGGAGGAGGTTACAGAGATAGGGAGGGTTGTAGGGGCTGGAGGAGGTTACAGAGACAGGGAGGGGTGTAGGGGCTGGAGGAGGTCACAGAGATAGGGAGGGTTGTAGGGGCTGGAGGAGGTTACAGAGATCGGGAGGGTTGTTGGGGGCTGGAGGAGGTTACAGAGATAGTGAAGGTTGTAGCGGCTGGAGGAGGTTACAGAGATAGGGAGTGTAGTTGGGGCTGGAGGAGGTTACAGAGGTAGGGAGGGTTGAAGGGGCTGGAGAAGGTTACAGAGATAGGGAGAGCTATGGGTGCTGGAAGAGATAGATACTTACAGGGGGTCCCTGGGGAATGTTTCAATATTTACTGGGGGGTCTGCGGGCAGTGTGTCAGTATTTACAGGGGGTTCCCCGGGGAGTGTGTCAGTATTTACAGGGGGTCCCCGGGGAGTGTGTCAGTATTTACAGGGGGTCCCCGGGGAGTCTGTCAGTATTTACAGGGGGTCCCCGGGGAGTGTGTCAGTATTTACAGGGGGTCCCCGGGGAGTGTGTCAGTATTTACAGGGAGTCCACGGGGAGTGTGTCAGTATTTACAGGGGGTCCCGGGGAGTGTGTCAGTATTTACAGGGGGTCCCCGGGGAGTGTGTCGGTATTTACAGGGGGTCCCCGGGGTGTGTGTCAGTATTTACAGGGGGTCCCCGGGGAGTGTGTCAGTATTTACAGGGGGTCCCCGGGGAGTGTGTCAGTATTTACAGGGGGTCCCCGGGGAGTGTGTCAGTATTTACAGGGGGTCCTCGGGGAGTGTGTCAGTGTTTCCAGGGGGTCCCCGGAGAGTGTGTCAGTATTTACAGGGGGTCCCCGGGGAGTGTGTCGGTATTTACAGGGGGTCCACGGGGAGTGTGTTCGGTATTTACAGGGGGTCCCCGGGGTGTGTGTCAGTATTTACAGGGGGTCCCCGGGGAGTGTGTCAGTATTTACAGGGGGTCCCCGGGGAGTGTGTCAGTATTTACAGGGGGTCCCCGGGGAGTGTGTCAGTATTTACAGGGGGTCCCCGGGGAGTGTGTCAGTATTTACAGGGGGTCCCCGGGGTGTGCGTCAGTATTTACAGGGGGTCCTCGGGGCGTGTGTCAGTATTTACAGGGGGTCCCCAGGGTGTGTGTCAGTATTTACAGGGGGTCCCCGGGGAGTGTGTCAGTATTTACAGGGGGTCCCCGGGGAGTGTGTCAGTATTTACAGGGGGTCCCCGGGGACTGTGTCAGTATTTACAGGGGGTCCCCGGGGAGTGTGTCAGTATTTACAGGGGGTCCCCGGGGAGTGTGTCAGTATTTACAGGGGGTCCCCGGGGAGTGTGTCAGTATTTACAGGGGGTCCCCGGGGTGTGTGTCAGTATTTACAGGGGGTCCCCGGGGGGTGTGTCAGTATTTACAGGGGGTCCCCGGGGCGTGTGTCAGTATTTACAGGGGGTCCCCGGGGCGTGTGTCAGTATTTACAGGGGGTCCCCGGGGAGTGTGTCGGTATTTACAGGGGGTCCCCGGGGAGTGTGTCAGTATTTACAGGGGGTCCCCGGGGAGTGTGTCAGTATTTACAGGGGGTCCCTGGGGCGTGTGTCAGTATTTCCAGGGGTTTCTTGTTGGAATGCCCCAGATCCCTGCCTGTTCTGTTGCTTTGTTGAATGTTTATTTCTGCTTGTCTTGGAGAGGGGTCAGCTCACAGCCAGATGGTCTTGGCGACGCACTCAGTGTTTGGAAGCTTGATGGATGATGTTGTTGAGAGTGTTTGGCCCAGGTTGATGGAACATTGCTGCCCTGGATCGCGGCCACCAGCTCACAGCAGTTGCCAGGGAGCATCGGGGAGGCTGACCTCATTTCCTCATGTATTTCACGATCCTTCCAACAAGTAACTCCTGTGCTGCTTCAGCGTGAGCTCTGGGCTCTGTCAGACCCACCAGAACATCGAATTCCTTCACAGGATTGGCAATCAATGCGTCTCCATGAATAATGTGGAGAACTCTATCATTCACCTCTCCAAATATCCTGGGTCCCTTTGCTTCACTCCTCAACGTCTTTCTGTCCCACGGACAGACATATTCTCACAACTTTTCTATTGTTGTTCTGTCCAGTTCTCCCTTGTCCATTTATTAAATTCTCCAATTCTCAAATTCTCCATTTCTTAAATTCTCCAATTCTCAAATTCTCCATTTCTCAGTTCCTCTCTTTCTCCGATTCTCCATAATCTTTCTGTGCTGTTGTTAATTCCCCAGCTGTCGAGTTGTCTGCTGTCCTTTGGTCCAATTGTAGACTTTCTTCAATGAAGCGGTGAAGGATTGTCTTCACTCTCCAGGGTCCAATGAATGTTACAATGAGTGCAAGCAAGTGAACAGGTAGGTTGCAAAGAACATTGAGAACAACTCAACAGGCATTGGATACCAGCAGAGCTGGAGTGAGAATAACTCAACTCAGAGCAGACCTTTCATTTAAGTGAGTCTCTGATGTTCTGTTCAATATGTTATCTACGTTCCATAGAAAAGATCAAACACTCTCAGGACAGGTACAGCACGGGGTTAGATACAGAGTAAAGCTTCCTCTACACTTTACCGATCAAACACTCCCAGGACAGGTACAGCACGGGGTTAGATACAGAGTAAAGCTCCCTCAACACTGTCCCCATTAAAAACTCCCAGGACAGATACAGCACAGGGTTAGATACAGAGTAAAGCTCCCTCTACACTGTCCCCATCAAACACTCCCAGGACAGGTGCAGCACGGGGTTAGATACAGAGTAAAGCTCCCTCTACACTCTCCCCATCAAACATTCCCAGGACAGGTACAGCACAGGGTTAGATACAGAGTAAAGCTCCCTCTACACTGTCCCCGTGAAACACTCCCAGGACAGGTACAGCATGGGGTTAGATACAGAGTAAAGCTCCCTCTACACTCTCCCCATCAAACATTCCCAGGACAGGTACAGCACGGGGTTAAATCCAGAGTAAAGCTCCCTCTACACTGTCCCCATCAAACACTCCCAGGACAGGTACAGCACGGGGTTAGATACAGAGTAAAGCTCCCTCTACACTGTCCCCATCAAACACTCCCAGGACAGGTACAGCACGGGGTTAGATACAGAGTAAAGCTCCCTCTACACTGTCCCCATCAAACACTCCCAGGACAGGTACAGCACGGGGTTAGATACAGAGTAAAGCTCCCCCTGCACTGTCCCCATCAAACACTCCCAGGACAGGTACAGCACGGGGTTAGATACAGAGTAAAGCTCCCTCTACACTGTCCCCATCAAACACTCCCAGGACAGGTACAGCACGGGGTTAGATACAGAGTAAAGCTCCCTCTACACTGTCCCCATCAAACACCCCCAGGACAGGTACAGCACGGGGTTAGATACAGAGTAAAGCTCCCTCTACACTGTCCCCATCAAACACTCCCAGGACAGGTACAGCACGGGGTTAGATACAGAGTAAAGCTCCCTCTACACTGTCCCCATCAAACACTCTCAGGACAGGTACAGCACGGGGTTAGATACAGAGTAAAGCTTCCCCTGCACTGTCACTTATTCACCTATTGAAGGTCAGGGAAAGAGCTAAACTGTACAATTTAATTTATGATGTGGAGATGCCGGCGTTGGACTGGGGTAAACACAGTAAGAGTTTTAACAACACCAGGTTAAAGTCCAACGGGTTTATTTGGTAGCAAAGGCCACTAGCTTTCGGAGCGCTGCTCTGTCCACCTTGTCCCGTGTTTGCCTTCTGAGGAGGTCGGTGCGGTTTTTCACTGTGGCGTGTCGGAACTCTCCGGAACTGGTTGCATTCTTGGACAGACGCATCTCCATTAAGGACGGTCACCTCAGCACCTCACTGTACCGCAAGCCCACGGATAACCTCACGATGCTCCACTTCTCCTGCTTCCACCCTAAACACGTTAAAGAAGCCATCCCCTACGGACAAGCCCTCCGAATACACAGGATCTGCTCGGATGAGGAGGATCTCAACAGACACCTCCAGACGCTGAAAGATGCCCTCATAAGAACAGGATATGGCGCTCGACTCATTGATCAACAGTTCCAACGCGCCACAGCGAAAAACCGCACCGACCTCCTCAGAAGACAAACCCGGGACACGGTGGACAGAGTACCCTTCGTCGTCCAGTACTTCACCGGAGCGGAGAAGCTACGGCATCTCCTCCGGAGCCTTCAACATGTCATTGATGAAGACGAACATCTCGCCAAGGCCATCCCCACACCCCCACTTCTTGCCTTCAAACAACCGCACAACCTCAAACAGACCATTGTCCGCATCAAACTACCCAGCCTTCAGGAGAACAGTGACCACGACACCACACAACCCTGCCACAGCAACCTCTGCAAGACGTGCTGGATCATCGACACGGATGCCATCATCTCACGTGAGAACACCATCCACCAGGTACACGGTACCTACTCTTGCAACTCGGCCAACGTTGTCTACCTGATACGCTGCAGGAAAGGATGTCCCGAGGTATGGTACATTGGGGAAACCATGCAGACGCTATGACAACGGATGAATGAACACCGCTCGACAATCACCAGGCAAGACTGTTCTCTTCTTGCTGGGGAACACTTCAGCGGTCACGGGCATTCGGCCTCTGATATTCGGGTAAGCGTTCTCCAAGGCGGCCTTCACGACACACAACAGCGCAGAGTCGCTGAGCAGAGACTGATAGCCAGGTTCCGCACACATGAGGACGGCCTCAACCGGGATCTTGGGTTCATGTCACACTATCTGTAACCCCCACGACTTGCCTGGGCTTGCAAAGTCTCACTGGCTGTCCTGTCTGGAGACAATACACATCTCTTTAACCCGTGCTTAATGCCCTCTCCACTCACGTTGTCTGTACCTTTAAGACTTGATTAGCTGTAAAGACTCGCATTCCAATCATTATTCATTATTCTGTAAATTGAGTTTGTGTCTTTATATGCCCTGTTTGCTGTTTATGAGCAGATCTTCCACTCACCTGACGAAGGGGCAGCGCTCCGAAAGCTAGTGGCGTTTGCTACCAAATAAACCTGTTGGACTTCAACCTGCAATTTAATTTAGGCATTTATTATCTTAGCTGCAGTTAATCTGAAACTGTAAATTACCTACAATCCACTGCTAGTACTAATAATAAAAGAACCCAATTTAATAGAGGAAGGTACACAGAGTCAATCAGAGATTATTTTCACATTAAGATCTACACTGTGGGAGGGTCAGTGGTGAGGGAGCGCCGCACTGTGGGAGGGTCAGTGCTGAGGGAACGCCGCACTGTGGGAGGGTCAGTGCTGAGGGAGCGCCATGCTGTGGGAGGGTCAGTGCTGAGGGAGCGCCGCACTGTGGGAGGGTCAGTGCTGAAGGAGCGCCGCACTGTGGGAGGGTCAGTGCTGAGGGAACGCCGCACTGTGGGAGGGTCAGTGCTGAGGGAACGCCGTACTGTGGGAGGGTCAGTGCTGAGGGAGTGCCGCACTGTGGGAGGGTCAGTGCTGAGGGAGCGCCGCACTGTGGGAGGGTCAGTGCTGAGGGAACGCCGCACTGTGGGAGGGTCAGTGCTGAGGGAGCGCCGCACTGTGGGAGGGTCAGTGCTGAGGGAGTGCCGCACTGTGGAAGGGTCAGTGCTGAGGGAGTGCCGCACTGTGGGAGGGTCAGTGCTGAGGGAGCGCCGCACTGTGGGAGGGTCAGTGCTGAGGGAGTGCCGCACTATCAGAAGGTCAGTGCTGAGGGAACGCCGCACTGTGGGAGGGTCAGTGGTGAGGGAGCGCCGCACTGTGGGAGGGTCAGTGCTGAGGGAGTGCTGCACTGTGGGAGGGTCAGTGCTGAGGGAGCGCCGCACTGTCGGAGGGTCAGTGCTGAGTGAGCGCCGCACTGTGGGAGGGTCAGTGCTGAGGGAGCGCCGCACTGTGGGAGGGTCAGTGCTGAGGGAGCGCCGCACTGTGGGAGGGTCAGTGCTGAGGGAACGCCGCACTGTGGGAGGGTCAGTGCTGAGGGAGCGCCGCACTGTGGGAGGGTCAGTGCTGAGGGAGCGCCGCACTGTGGGAGGGTCAGTGGTGAGGGAGCGCCGCACTGTCTGGGGGTCTCTCCGCACCCCCCCCCCCCCCCCAGCCCCCCTCCCCCCATCCAGGCCCATTCAGAACTCTCTACTTGATGAAACATTCCAGCTCTCTTTCTCAGTGAATACACACACAATTCCTTCGGTCGAACATCTGGTTCCATTTACGCTAATTGTTGCCTGGCTTTCTGGCTCTCGGTTGGTGGGACATGCTTGGCATCATTGAGGGGTGCTGAGGGCAGGGGAATCTGTGTGGGGGGGAGGGAGGTGGGGGGTTGGAGGGGGGGTGGTATTCTGGACCCACTGCGCAGCATTGAAACAAAACGCTGCATTGTGTGAAGCACTACAGGCGTCACACACGCCAGCTACTCAGGAAGGAGCACAGAAATCAGCAACCAACACCAAGAAGATGTCCAAAAATTCCTCTTCCATCTCTCTCTCTCTCTGTCTCTCTCTCTCTGTCTCTCTGTCTGTCTCTCTGTCTGTATGCGTGTCTCTCTCTGTCACACTCTGTCTCTCTCTCCCTCTCTGTCTCTCTCTGTATGCGTGTCTCTCTCTGTCACACTCTGTCTCTCTGTCTCTCTCTCTGTCTCTCTGTCTCTCTCTGTGTCTCTTGGTCTCTCTCTGTCTCTCTCTGTCTCTCTCTCTCTGTCTCTCTCTCTGTTTCTCTCTCTCTGTCTCTATCTCCCCGTCTCTTTCTCTCTCTCTCTCTCCCTGTTCTGCCTCCCTGTCACTCTCCCTTTGTCTCTTTCTCTATCTCTCTGTCCCTCTGACTCTCTCTCTGTCTCTTTCTGTTTCTCTGTCACTTCCCCCTTCTCCCTTTCTCTATCTCTCTGTCCCTCTCATTCTCAGTCTCTCTCTCTCTGCCTCTCTCTCTCTGTCTGTCTCTGTCTCTCTCTCTGTCTCTGTCTCTCTCTCTCTCTCTCTGCCTCTCTCTCTCTCTCTGTCTCTCTCTCTCTGCCTCTCTCTCTCTCTCTGTCTCTCTCTCTCTGTCCCTCTCTCTCTCTCTGTCTCTCTCTCTGTCTCTTTCTGCCTCTCTCTCGGTCTGTCTCTCTCTTTCTCTCTGTCTCTCTCTCTTTCTCTGCCTCTCTCTCTCTCTTTGTCTCTCTGTCTCTCTCTCTGTCTCTCTCTGCCTCTCTCTCTCTCTCTGCCTCTCTCTCTCTCTCTCTGTCTCTCTCTCTCTCTGTCTCTCTCTCTCTGTCTCTCTCTGCCTCTCTCTCTCTCTCTGCCTCTCTCTCTCTCTCTGTCTCTCTCTCTCTGTCTCTCTCTGCCTCTCTCTCTGTCTCTCTCTCTCTTTCTGAATTGATCTGTTTTTCTGAACTGTCTGTAATTGCCCAGGTGTGTCCTGAATGCAACAAACAGGACTGATCCAACCCGACCAATTACAGCCCCATCAGTCGACTCTCCATCATCAGTAAAGTGATGGATGGGGCCATCGACAGCGCTACCAAGCGGCACTTATAGAGTCATAGAGGTTTACAGCATGGAAACAGGCCCTTCAGCCCAACTTGTCCATGCCGCCCTTTTAAACCCCTAAGCTAATCCCAATTGCCCGCATTTGGCCCATATCCCTCTATACCCATCGTACCCATGTAACTATCTAAATGCTTTTTAAAAGACAAAATTGTACCCTCCTCTACTACTGCCTCTGGCAGCTTGTTCCAGACACTCACCACCCTCTGTGTGAAAAAATTGCCCCTCTGGACACTTTTGTATCTCTCTCCTCTCACCTTAAACCTATGCCCTCTAGTTTTAGACTCCCCTACCTTTGGGAAAAGATATTGACTATCTAGCTGATCTGTGCCCCTCATTATTTTATAGACCTCTATAAGATCACCCCTCAGCTTCCTACGCTCCAGAGAAAAAAGTCCCAGTCTATCCAGCCTCTCCTTATAACTCAAACCATCAAGTCTCGGTAGCATCCTAGTAAATCTCTTCTGCACTCTTTCTAGTTTAATAATATCCTTTCTATAATAGGGTGACCAGAACTGTACACAGTATTCCAAGTGTGGCCTTACCAATGTCTTGTACAACTTCAACAAGACGTCCCAAGTCCTGTATTCAATGTTCTGACCGATGAAACCAAGCATGCCGAATGCCTTCTTCACCACTCTGTCCACCTGTGACTCCACTTTCAAGGAGCTATGAACATGTACCCCTCGATCTCTTTGCTCTGTAACTCTCCCCAGTGCCCTACCATTAACTGAGTAAGTCTCGCCCTGTTTCAATCTACCAAAATGCATCACCTCGCATTTGTCTAAATTAAACTCCATCTGCCATTTGTCAGCCCACTGGCCCAATTGATCAAGATCCCGTTGCAATCCGAGATAACTTTCTTCACTGTCCATTACGCCACCAATCTTGGTGTCATCTGCAATCACCTGCTCAGTGACGCCCAGTTTGGGTTTCGCCCAGGGTCACTCAGCTCCTGACCTCATTACAGCCTTGGTTCAAAATGGACGAAAGAGCTGAATTCCAAAGGTGAGAGTGACAGCCCTTGACATCAAGGCCGCATTTGACTGGGTGTGGCATCAAGGAGCCCGAGTGAAACTGGAATCAGGGGAAGACCCTCCGCTGGTTGGAGTCATTCC
>NW_027592929.1:40000-42560 GCF_964213995.1 Mustelus asterias
AACAACCTCAAGCCCCTCAGCCTTTCTTCATACGATTTTCCACCATACCAGGCAACATCCTGGTAAATCTCCTCTGCACCCTTTCCAACGCTTCCACATCTTTCCTATAATGCGGTGACCAGAACTGTACGCAATACTCCAAATGCGGCCGCACCAGAGTTTGTACAGTTGCAGCATGAGCTCCTGGCTCCGAAACTCAATCCCTCTACCAATAAAAGCTAACACACCGTACGCCTTCTTAACAACCCTATCAACCTGGGTGCCAACTTTCAGAGATCTATGCACATGGACACCCAGATCCCTCTGTTCATCCACACTACCAAGTATCTTACCATTAGCCCAGCACTCTGTATTCCTGTTACTCCTTCCAAAGTGAATCACCTCACACTTTTCCGCATTAAACTCCATTTGCCACCTCTCAGCCCAGCTCTGCAGCTTATCTATGTCCCTCTGTAACCTGCCACTTCCCTCCGCACTGTCTACAACTCCACCGACTTTAGTGTCATCCGCAAATTTACTAATCCATCCTTCCACGCCCTCATCCAGGTCATTAATAAAAATGACAAACAGATCCTTGCGGTACACCACTAGTAACTGAACTCCAGGATGAATATTTCCCATCAACCACCACCCTCTGTTGTCTTACAGCTAGCCATTCACCCCGTTCTTGAGCCTATTACACAGGAACAGGAGGAGGCCATTCCAGCCCCTCTTGAGCCTGTTACACAGGAACAGGAGGAGGCCATTCAGCCCCTCTCGAGTCTGTTACACAGGAACAGGAGGAGGCCATTCAGCCCCTCTCGAGCCTGTTACACAGGAACAGGAGGTGGACATTCAGCCCATCTCGAGCCTGTTACACAGGAACAGGAGGAGGCCATTCAGCCCCTCTCTTTCGAGCCCGTTACACAGGAACAGGAGGAGACCATTCAGCCCCTCTCTCTCTCGAGCCTGTTACACAGGAACAGGAGGAGACCATTCAGCCCCTCTCTCAAGCCTGTTACACAGGAACAGGAGGAGGACATTCAGCCCTCTTTGGAACCTCTGACACAGGAACAGAAGGAGGCCATTCAGCCCCTCTCGAGCCTGTTACGCAGGAACAGGAGGAGGCCATTCAGCCTCTCACGAGCCTGTTAGACAGGAACAGGAGGAGGCCATTCAGCCCCCCCCTCGAGTCTGTTACACAGGAACAGGAGGAGGACATAGAATATAGAACATTACAGCGCAGTACAGGCCCTTCGGCCCTCGATGTTGCGCCTACCAGTGAAACCAATCTAAAGCCCCTCTAATCTACACTATTCCAATATCAACCATATGTTTATCCAATAACCACTTGAACGCTCTCAATGTTGACGAGTCCACTACTGCTGCAGGCAGGGCATTCCATGCCCTTACTACTCTCTGAGTAAAGAACCTACCTCTGACATCTGTCCTATATCTCTCACCCCTCAATTTAAAGCTATGTCCCCTCGTGCTAGCCAACACCATCCGAGGAAAAAGGCACTCACTATTCACCCTATCTAATTCTCTGATCATCTTGTATGCCTCTATTAAGTCACCTCTTAACCTTCTTCTCTCTAACGAAAACAACCTCAAGCCCCTCAGCCTTTCCTCATACGATTTTCCCACCATACCAGGCAACATCCTGGTAAATCTCCTCTGCACCCTTTCCAACACTTCCACATCTTTCCTATAATGCGGTGACCAGAACTGCACGCAATACTCCAAATGCGGCCGCACCAGAGTTTTGTACAGTTGCAACATGAGCTCCTGGCTCCGAAACTCAATCCCTCTACCAATAAAAGCTAACACACCGTACGCCTTCTTAACAACCCTATCAACCTGGGTGCCAACTTTCAGAGATCTATGCACATGGACACCCAGATCCCTCTGTTCATCCACACTACCAAGTATCTTACCATTAGCCCAGCACTCTGTAATCCTGTTACTCCTTCCAAAGTGAATCACCTCACACTTTTCTGCACTAAAACTCCATTTGCCACCTCTCAGCCAGCTCTGCAGCTTATCTATGTCCCTCTGTAACCTGCCACTTCCCTCCGCACTGTCTACAACTCCACCGACTTTAGTGTCATCCACAAATTTACTAATCCATCCTTCCACGCCCTCATCCAGGTCATTAATAAAAATGGACAAACAGATCCTTGCGGTACACCACTAGTAACTGAACTCCAGGATGAACATTTCCCATCAACCACCACCCTTTGTTTTCTTACAGCTAGCCAATTCCAGATCCAAACCGCTAAATCACCCTCAATCCCATGTGTCCGTATTTTCTGCAAAAGCCTTACCATGGGGAACCTTATCAAACGCTTTGCTGAAATCCATACACACCACATCAACCGCTTTACCCTCATCCACTTCTTTGGTCACCTTCTCAAAGAACTCAATAAAGTTTGTGAGGCACGACCTACCCTTCACAAAACCGTGCTGACTATCCCTAATCAAATTATTCCTTTCTAGGTGATTATAAATCCTATTTCTTATAATCCTTTCCAAAACTTTGCCCACAACAGAAGTAAGGCTCACCGGTCTATAATTACCA
>NW_027592930.1:0-22500 GCF_964213995.1 Mustelus asterias
ACCCCGTGCTGTACCTATCCTCGGAGTGTTTGATGGGGAGACAGTGGAGAGGGAGCTTTACTCTGTATCTAACCCCGTGCTGTACCTGTCCTGGGAGTGTTTGATTGGGGGACAGTGTAGAGGGAGCTTTACTCTGTATCTAACCCCGTGCTGTACCTGTCCTGGGAGTGTTTGATGGGGGGACAGTGTAGAGGGAGCTTTACTCTGTATCTAACCCCGTGCTGTACCAGTCCTGGGAGTGTTTGATGGGGACAGTGTAGAGGGAGCTTTACTCTGTATCTAACCCCGTGCTGTACCTGTCCTGGGAGTGTTTGATGGGGGACAGTGTAGACGGAGCTTTACTCTGTATCTAACCCTGTGCTGTACCTGCCCTGGGAGTGTTTGATGGGGGACAGTGTAGAGGGAGCTTTACTCTGTATCTAACCCCGTGCTGTACCTATCCTGGGAGTGTTTGATGGGGGACAGTGAAGAGGGAGCTTTACTCTGTATCTAACCCTGTGCTGTACCTGTCCTGGGAGTGTTTGATGGGGGATAGTGTAGAGGGAGCTTTACTCTGTATCTAACCCCGTGCTGTACCTGTCCTGGGAGTGTTTGATGGGGGACAGTGTAGAGGGAGCTTTACTCTGTATCTAACCCCGTGCTGTACCTATCCTGGGAGTGTTTGATGGGGGACAGTGAAGAGGGAGCTTTACTCTGTATCTAACCCTGTGCTGTACCTGTCCTGGGAGTGTTTGATGGGGGATAGTGTAGACGGAGCTTTACTCTGTATCTAACCCCGTGCTGTACCTGTCCTGGGAGTGTTTGATGGGGGGACAGTGTAGAGGGAGCTTTACTCTGTATCTAACCCTGTGCTGTACCTGTCCTGGGAGTGTTTGATGGGGGACAGTGTAGAGAGAGCTTTACTCTGTATCTAACCCCGTGCTGTACCAGTCCTGGGAGTGTTTGATGGGGGAGGGTAGGCTTACATTAACACCACAATTATGTTACTGTGGAAATCCCCTAGTCGCCACACTCCGGCATCTGTTCGGGTAGTCTGAGGGAGAATTTAGCACGGCCAATGCATCTAACCTGCACATCTTTGGACACTAAGGGGCAATTTAGCATGGCCAATCCACCTAACCCGCACATCTTTGGACACTAAGGAGAGAATGTGCAAACTCCACGCAGATGGTGACCCGAGCTGGGAATCAAGCACAGGTCCCTGGCGCTGTGAGGCAGCAGTGGTAACCACTTAGGAATGGGCAACGATTCTTGCCCAGAGACGCACCAACGTGCCCACGAGAGGAGGAAGCAGAGTAAACGTAGTTTCACACAGAGAGATCGACACAATGGAGGCTATCTTTAATCCTGACACTTGCCTTTTTAACACCTCTGTCAATACCACTAATCTGAGGCTGATTTGACCAGATAAGCCGCTCCGTGAACTCTGTTTCACCCTTCAATTCACAAAAACACATCATACTCTCCTACCCTACTCCTCAAATGCAGCAGCGCAGATTTTCAGAGGTGATGTGGAAAGGTCAGTGCTGAGGGAGCGCCGCACTGTGGGAGGGTCAGTGCTGAGGGAGCGCCGCACTGTGGGGAGGGTCGGTGCTGAGGGAGCGCCGCACTGTGGGAGGGTCAGTGCTGAGGGAGCGCCGCACTGTGGGAGGGTCGGTGCTGAGGGAGCGCCGCACTGTGGAGGGTCAGTGCTGAGGGAGCGCCGCACTGTGGGAGGGTCAGTGCTGAGGGAGCGCCGCACTGTGGGAGGGTCAGTGTTGAGGGAGCGCCGCACTGTGGGAGGGTCGGTGCTGAGGGAGCGCCGCACTGTGGGAGGGTCAGTGCTGAGGGAGCGCCGCGCTGTGGGAGGGTCAGTGCTGAGGGAGCGCCGCACTGTGGGAGGGTCAGTGCTGAGGGAGCGCCGCACTGTGGGAGGGTCAGTGGTGAGGGAGTGCCGCACTGTGGAGGGTCAGCGCTGAGGGAGCGCCGCACTGTGGGAGGGTCAGTGCTGAGGGAGCGCTGCACTGTGGGAGGCGGGAGGGTGGGTGAGGGAGTGCTGCACTGTGGGAGGCGGGAGGGTGGGTGAGGGAGTGCCGCACTGTGGGAGGGTCATTGCTGAGGGAGCGCTGCACTGTGGGAGGGTCAGTGCTGAGGGAGCGCCGCACTGTGGGAGGGTCGGTGCTGAGGGAGCGCCGCACTGTGGGAGGGTCGGTGCTGAGGGAGCGCCGCACTGTGGAGGGTCGGTGCTGAGGGAGCGACGGACTGTGGGAGGGTCAGTGCTGAGGGAGCGCCGCACTGTGGGAGGGTCAGTGCTGAGGGAGTGCTGCACTGTGGGAGGGTCAGTGCTGAGGAGCGCCGCACTGTGGGAGGGTCGGTTGCTGAGGGAGCGCCGCACTGTGGGAGGGTCGGTGCTGAGGGAGTGCCGCACTGTGGGAGGGTCGGTGCTGAGGGAGCGCCGCACTGTGGGAGCGCCGCACTGTGGGAGGGTCAGTGCTGAGAGAGCGCCGCACTGTGGGAGGGTCGGTGCTGAGGGAGCGCCGCACTGTGGGAGGGTCAGTGCTGAGGGAGCGCCGCACTGTGGGAGGGTCAGTGCTGAGGGAGCGCCGCACTGCGGGAGGCGGGAGGGTGGGTGAGGGAGCGCCGCACTGTGGGAGGCGGGAGGGTGGGTGAGGGGCTGAGCTGTGGGTTAACACTCAGCTGGGTGGGGGAGGGGAGTGGGTGGTGGGGTTGCTGCACCTTCGGTTGCAAATTAGCTGAAGAGCTGCCGCCCCCTCGCTCTGTGTACCTGGCCAGCTGGAGTGAAACCACAGAGCGTGCGAGGCAGAGGGCCTCAGACACACTGCTCAGTCGCTCTCCGCCCTCCCTCCCCCCAAGACATCACTACCGACCATTCCCTCAATAATGCACCCTCCACATCTCTCCCCGTCTCTCCCCGCACTCCCCCTCCCCCACTCCCCCTCCCCTCCCCCTTCCCCCTCCCCGTCCCCCCATCCCCCTCCCCCCTTCCCCTCTCCTCCCTCCCCCCTCTCCCCTCCTCCGCCCACTCTCGCCCGCTCCACTCTCTCCCCCTCCCCCTCTCCTCTGCCCCTCCCCTTCTCCCCCTGCTCCTCACCCTCTCCCCCTGCCACTCCCCCTGCCCCTTCCCCTCCCCCTCTCCCCCTGCCCCTCCCTCTCCCCCTGCCCCCCTCCCCCGCCCCTCTCCCCTGCCCCTCCCCTGCCACTCCCCCCTCCCCCTCCCCCTCTCCCCTCTCCTCTCCCTCTGCCCCTCTCCCCCTGCCCCTCTTCCCCTGCTCCTCCCCCTCCCTCTCCCTCTACCCTCTCCCCCTCCCCGTCCCCCTCCCCCTCCCCCTCTTCCTCATCCTCACCCTCTCCCTCCTCCTCTCTCTCACCCTCCGCCTCTCCACTCGCTCTCTCCTCTGTCACCCCTTCAATTTCTCCCCCGTGGCCAACTTCCATCTAGTCCAATCCCTCTCTCTTTCTCCCTCTCTCCCTCACTAATTCCTACCCCCTCCCTATCTCTCTCTCTCTCACCTCAATCTCTGGAATCTTCACTCTCCTCTTCACTCTGTCTCATGGCATCTCTCTCTCTCTCTCTCCCTCTCTCCCCATCTCTTTCTTACACCATCTCTCTATCTCGAGTTATACAAGTCGGCTTACATTAACACTGCAATGAAGTTACTCTGGAAATCCCATATTCGCCACACTGCGGCGCCTGTTTGGTTACACTGAGAAAGAATTTAGCATGGCCAATCCCCCTAACCTGTACATCTTTGGACACTAAGGGGCAATTTAGCATGGCCAATCCCCCTAACCCGCACATCTTTGGATACTTAGGGGCAATTTAGCATGGCCAAATCCACCTAACCTACACATCTTTGGACACTAAGGGGCAATTTAGCATGGCCAATCCACCCAACCTACACATCTTTGGACACTAAGGGGCAATTTAGCATGGCCAATCCACCTAACCCGCACATCTTTGGATTACTTAGGGGCAATTTAGCATGGCCAATCCACCTAACCTACACATCTTTGGACACTAAGGGGCCAATTTAGCATGGCCAATCCACCCAACCTACACATCTTTGGACACTAAGGGGCAATTAGCATGGCCAATCCACCTAACCTACACATCTTTGGATACTAAGGGGCAATTTAGCATGGCCAATCCACCCAACCTACACATCTTTGGATACTAAGGGGCAATTTAGCATGGCCAATCCACCTAACCTATACATCTTTGGATACTAAGGGGCAATTTAGCATGGCCAATCCACCTAACCTACACATCTTTGGATACTAAGGGCAATTTAGCATGGCCAATCACCTAACCTACACATCTTTGGATACTAAGGGGCAATTTAGCATGGCCAATCCACCTAACCTATACATCTTTGGACACTAAGGGGCAATTTAGCATGGCCAATCCACCTAACCTGCACATCTTTGGATACGAAGGGGCAATTTAGCATGGCCAATCCACCTAACCTGCACATCTTTGGATACGAAGGGGCAATTTAGCATGGCCAATCCCCCTAACCTACACATAGACTCATAGAACCCCTACAGTGCAGAAAGAGGCCATTCATCCCATCGAGTCTGCACCGACCACAATCCCACCCAGACCCTATTCACGTCACCCCACATATTTACCCTCCTAATCCCCCTGACACTAGGGTTAAATTAGCACGCCCGATCAACCTCACATGTACATTTCTGGACTGTGGGAGGAAACCGGAGCACCCGGAGGAAACCCGGTTTCCTCCCACAGTCCAGACATGGGGAGAACATGCAGACTCCGCACAGACAGTGACCCGAGCCGGGAATCGAACCCGGGTCCCTGGCGCTGTGAGGCAGCAGTGTGAAGCAGGGAGATATGTTAGCCTGATGTGTGCCTGTCATATCTGGGGGGAATGTTGTCCTGGGCTTACAGAGCGGGGCGGGGAATTCGGGGGATAAGGGACTTACCGTTTCTTTTGTATCTTTCCAGGGGAAGGCTTGATCAGAAAAACGCACAGATGTAAGTCTTTCTCGATATACTCATTCTGTAACTGTCGCCATTGCTGTAATCTTCAACGCAGAAGCGATCGGCACTCTGGGTCGGGGTGGTTTATATATAGAATAACAGATACCCGGGAGTGAGTTACAGACTGGAATCTAATCGAGGGGTTTGGGGTGGTTTATATATAGAATAACAGATACCCGAGAGTGAGTTACAGACTGGGATCTAATCGAGGGGTTCGGGGTGGTTTATATATAGAATAACAGATACCCGGGAGTGAGTTACAGACTGGAATCTAATCGAGGGGCTCGGGGTGGTTTATATATAGAATAACAGATACCCGGGAGTGAGTTACAGACTGGAATCTAATCGAGGGGTTCGGGGTGGTTTATATATAGAATAACAGATACCCGGGAGTGAGTTACAGACTGGAATCTAATCGAGGGGCTCGGGGTGGTTTATATATAGAATAACAGATACCCGGGAGTGAGTTACAGACTGGAATCTAATCGAGGGGTTGGGGGTGGTTTATATATAGAATAACAGATACCCGGGAGTGAGTTACAGACTGGAATCTAATCGAGGGGTTGGGGGTGGTTTATATACAGAATAACAGATACCCGGGAGTGAGTTACAGACTGGAATCTAATCGAGGGGTTCGGGGGGTTTATATATAGAATAACAGATACCCGGGAGTGAGTTACAGACTGGAATCTAATCGAGGGGTTCGGGCGGTTTATATATAGAATAACAGATACCCGGGAGTGAGTTACAGACTGGAATCTAATCGAGGGGTTCGGGGTGGTTTATATATAGAATAACAGATACCCGGGAGTGAGTTACAGACTGGAATCTAATCGAGGGGTTGGGGGTGGTTTATATATAGAATAACAGATACCCGGGAGTGAGTTACAGACTGGAATCTAATCGAGGGGTTCGGGGTGGTTTATATATAGAATAACAGATACCCGGGAGTGAGTTACAGACTGGAATCTAATCGAGGGGCTCGGGGTGGTTTATATATAGAATAACAGATACCCGGGAGTGAGTTACAGACTGCAATCTAATCGAGGGGTTCAGGGTGGTTTATATATAGAATAACAGATACCCGGGAGTGAGTTACAGACTGGAATCTAATCGAGGGGTTTGGGGTGGTTTATATATAGAATAACAGATACCCGGGAGTGAGTTACAGACTGGAATCTAATCGAGGGGTTCGGGGTGGTTTATATACAGAATAACAGATACCCGGGAGTGAGTTACAGACTGGAATCTAATCGGGGGGTTCGGGGTGGTTTATATATAGAATAACAGATACCCGGGAGTGAGTTACAGACTGGAATCTAATCGAGGGGTTCGGGGTGGTTTATATATAGAATAACAGATACCCGGGAGTGAGTTACAGACTGGAATCTAATCGAGGGGTTCGGGGTGGTTTATATATAGAATAACAGATACCCGGGAGTGAGTTACAGACTGGAATCTAATCGAGGGGTTCGGGATGGTTTATATATAGAATAACAGATGCCCGGGAGTGAGTTACAGACTGGAAACTAATCGAGGGGTTCGGGGTGGTTTATATATAGAATAACAGATACCCGGGAGTGAGTTACAGACTGGAATCTAATCGAGGGGTTCGGGCTGGTTTATATATAGAATAACAGATACCCGGGAGTGAGTTACAGACTGGAATCTAATCGAGGGGTTCGGGGTGGTTTATATAGAGAATAACAGATACCCGGGAGTGAGTTACAGACTGGAATCTAATCGAGGGGTTCGGGATGGTTTATATATAGAATAACAGATGCCCGGGAGTGAGTTACAGACTGGAAACTAATCGAGGGGTTCGGGATGGTTTATATATAGAATAACAGATACCCAGGAGTGAGTTACAGACTGGAATCTAATCGAGGGGTTCGGGCGGTTTATATATAGAATAACAGATACCCAGGAGTGAGTTACAGACTGGAATCTAATCGAGGGGTTCGGGGTGGTTTATATACAGAATAACAGATACCCGGGAGTGAGTTACAGACGGGAATCTAATCGAGGGGTTCGGGGTGGTTTATATACAGAATAACAGATACCCGGGAGTGAGTTACAGACGGGAATCTAATCGAGGGGTTCGGGGTGGATTATATATGGAATAACAGATACCCGGGAGTGAGTTACAGACTGGAATCTAATCGAGGGGTTCGGGGTGGTTTATATATAGAATAACAGATACCCGGGAGTGAGTTACAGACTGGAATCTAATCGAGGGGTTCGGGGTGGTTTATATATAGAATAACAGATACCCGGGAGTGAGTTACAGACTGGAATCTAATCGAGGGGTTCGGGGTGGTTTATATATAGAATAACAGATACCCGGGAGTGAGTTACAGACTGGAATCTAATCGAGGGGTTCGGGATGGTTTATATATAGAATAACAGATACCCGGGAGTGAGTTACAGACTGGAAACTAATCGAGGGGTTCGGGGTGGTTTATATATAGAATAACAGATACCCAGTAGTGAGTTACAGACTGGAATCTAATCGAGGTGTTCGGGCGGTTTATATATAGAATAACAGATACCCAGGAGTGAGTAACAGACTGGAATATAATCGAGGGGTTCGGGGTGGTTTATATACAGAATAACAGATACCCGGGAGTGAGTTACAGACTAGAATCCAATCGAGGGGTTCGGGGTGGTTTATATACAGAATAACAGATACCCGGGAGTGAGTTACAGACTGGAATCTAATCGAGGGGTTCGGGGTGGTTTATATATAGAATAACAGATACCTGGGAGCGAGTTTCAGACTGGAATCAAATCGAGGGGTTCGGGGTGGTTTATATATAGAATAACAGATACCCGGGACTGAGTTACAGACTGGAATCTAATCGAGGTGTTCGGGGTGGTTTATATACAGAATAACAGATACCCGGGAGTGAGTTACAGACTGGAATCTAATCGAGGGGTTCGGGCTGGTTTATATATAGAATAACAGATACCCGGGAGTGAGTTACAGACTGGAATCTAATCGAGAGGTTCGGGATAGATTATATACAGAATAACAGATACCCGGGAGTGAGTTACAGACTGGAATCTAATCGAGGGGTTCGGGGTGGTTTATATATAGAATAACAGATACCCGGGAGTGAGTTACAGACTGGAATCTAATCGAGGGGTTCGGGGTGGTTTATATATAGAATAACAGATACCCGGGAGTGAGTTACAGACTGGAATCTAATCGAGGGGTTCGGGATGGTTTATATATAGAATAACAGATACCCGGGAGTGAGTTACAGACTGGAAACTAATCGAGGGGTTCGGGGTGGTTTATATATAGAATAACAGATACCCAGTAGTGAGTTACAGACTGGAATCTAATCGAGGTGTTCGGGCGGTTTATATATAGAATAACAGATACCCAGGAGTGAGTAACAGACTGGAATATAATCGAGGGGTTCGGGGTGGTTTATATACAGAATAACAGATACCCGGGAGTGAGTTACAGACTAGAATCCAATCGAGGGGTTCGGGGTGGTTTATATACAGAATAACAGATACCCGGGAGTGAGTTACAGACTGGAATCTAATCGAGGGGTTCGGGGTGGTTTATATATAGAATAACAGATACCTGGGAGCGAGTTTCAGACTGGAATCAAATCGAGGGGTTCGGGGTGGTTTATATATAGAATAACAGATACCCGGGACTGAGTTACAGACTGGAATCTAATCGAGGTGTTCGGGGTGGTTTATATACAGAATAACAGATACCCGGGAGTGAGTTACAGACTGGAATCTAATCGAGGGGTTCGGGCTGGTTTATATATAGAATAACAGATACCCGGGAGTGAGTTACAGACTGGAATCTAATCGAGAGGTTCGGGATAGATTATATACAGAATAACAGATACCCGGGAGTGAGTTACAGACTGGAATCTAATCGAGGGGTTCGGGGTGGTATATATATAGAATAACAGATACCCGGGAGTGAGTTACAGACTGGAATCTAATCGAGGGGTTCGGGTTGGTTTATATACAGAATAACAGATACCCGGGAGTGAGTTACAGACTGGAATCTAATCGGGGGGTTCGGGGTGGTTTATATATAGAATAACAGATACCCGGGAGTGAGTTACAGACTGGAATCTAATCGAGGGGTTCGGGGTGGTTTATATACAGAATAACAGATACCCGGGAGTGAGTTACAGACTGGAATCTAATGGAGGGGTTCGGGGTGGTTTATATATAGAATAACAGATAACCGGGAGTGAGTTACAGACTGGAATCTAATCGAGAGGTTCGGGGTGGTTTATATACAGAATAACAGATACCCGGGAGTGAGTTACAGACTGGAATCTAATCGAGGGGTTCGGGTTGGTTTATATATAGAATAACAGATACCCGGGAGTGAGTTACAGACTGGAATCTAATCGAGGGGTTCGGGTTGGTTTATATATAGAATAACAGATACCCGGGAGTGAGTTACAGACTGGAATCTAATCGAGAGGTTCGGGGTAGATTATATACAGAATAACAGATACCCGGGAGTGAGTTACAGACTGGAATCTAATCGAGGACTTCGGGGGGGGTTTATATATAGAATAACAGATACCCGGGAGTGTCTTACAGACTGGAATCTAATCGAGGGGTTCGGGCTGGTTTATATATAGAATAGCAGATACCCGGGAGTGAGTTACAGACTGGAATCTAATCGAGGGATTCGGGGTGGTTTATATATAGAATAACAGATACCCGGGAGTGAGTTACAGACTGGAATCTAATCGAGGGGTTCGGGGTGGTTTATATATAGAATAACAGATACCCGGGAGTGAGTTACAGACTGGAATCTAATCGAGGGGTTCGGGGTGGTTTATATATAGAATAACAGATACCCGGGAGTGAGTTACAGACTGGAATCTAATCGAGGGGTTCGGGGTGGTTTATATATAGAATAACAGATACCCGGGAGTGAGTTACAGACTGGAATCTAATCGAGGGGTTCGGGATGGTTTATATATAGAATAACAGATACCCGGGAGTGAGTTACAGACTGGAAACTAATCGAGGGGTTCGGGGTGGTTTATATATAGAATAACAGATACCCAGTAGTGAGTTACAGACTGGAATCTAATCGAGGTGTTCGGGCGGTTTATATATAGAATAACAGATACCCAGGAGTGAGTAACAGACTGGAATATAATCGAGGGGTTCGGGGTGGTTTATATACAGAATAAGAGATACCCGGGAGTGAGTTACAGACTAGAATCCAATCGAGGGGTTCGGGGTGGTTTATATACAGAATAACAGATACCCGGGAGTGAGTTACAGACTGGAATCTAATCGAGGGGTTCGGGGTGGTTTATATATAGAATAACAGATACCTGGGAGCGAGTTTCAGACTGGAATCTAATCGAGGGGTTCGGGGTGGTTTATATATAGAATAACAGATACCCGGGACTGAGTTACAGACTGGAATCTAATCGAGGTGTTCGGGGTGGTTTATATACAGAATAACAGATACCCGGGAGTGAGTTACAGACTGGAATCTAATCGAGGGGTTCGGGCTGGTTTATATATAGAATAACAGATACCCAGGAGTGAGTTACAGACTGGAATCTAATCGAGAGGTTCGGGGTAGATTATATACAGAATAACAGATACCCGGGAGTGAGTTACAGACTGGAATCTAATCGAGGGGTTCGGGGTGGTATATATATAGAATAACAGATACCCGGGAGTGAGTTACAGACTGGAATCTAATCGAGGGGTTCGGGTTGGTTTATATACAGAATAACAGATACCCGGGAGTGAGTTACAGACTGGAATCTAATCGGGGGGTTCGGGGTGGTTTATATATAGAATAACAGATACCCGGGAGTGAGTTACAGACTGGAATCTAATCGAGGGGTTCGGGGTGGTTTATATACAGAATAACAGATACCCGGGAGTGAGTTACAGACTGGAATCTAATCGAGGGGTTCGGGGTGGTTTATATATAGAATAACAGATAACCGGGAGTGAGTTACAGACTGGAATCTAATCGAGAGGTTCGGGGTGGTTTATATACAGAATAACAGATACCCGGGAGTGAGTTACAGACTGGAATCTAATCGAGGGGTTCGGGTTGGTTTATATATAGAATAACAGATGCCCGGGAGTGAGTTACAGACTGGAATCTAATCGAGGACTTCGGGGGGGGTTTATATATAGAATAACAGATACCCGGGAGTGTCTTACAGACTGGAATCTAATCGGGGGGTTCGGGGTGGTTTATATATAGAATAACAGATACCCGGGAGTGAGTTACAGACTGGAATCTAATCGAGGTGTTCGGGGTGGTTTATATACAGAATAACAGATACCCGGGAGTGAGTTACAGACTGGAATCTAATCGAGGGGTTCGGGCTGGTTTATATATAGAATAGCAGATACCCGGGAGTGAGTTACAGACTGGAATCTAATCGAGAGGTTCGGGGTAGATTATATACAGAATAACAGATACCCGGGAGTGAGTTACAGACTGGAATCTAATCGAGGGGTTCGGGGTGGTTTATATATAGAATAACAGATACCCGGGAGTGAGTTACAGACTGGAATCTAATCGAGGGGTTCGGGGTGGTTTATATACAGAATAACAGATACCCGGGAGTGAGTTACAGACTGGAATCTAATCGAGGGGTTCGGGGTGGTTTATATATAGAATAACAGATACCCGGGAGTGAGTTACAGACGGGAATCTAATCGAGAGGTTCGGGGTGGTTTATATACAGAATAACAGATACCCGGGAGTGAGTTACAGACTGGAATCTAATCGGGGGGTTCGGGGTGGTTTATATATAGAATAACAGATACCCGGGAGTGAGTTACAGACTGGAATCTAATCGAGGGGTTCGGGGTGGTTTATATATAGAATAACAGATACCCAGGAGTGAGTTACAGACTGGAATCTAATCGAGGGGTTCGGGGTGGTTTATATATAGAATAACAGATACCCGGGAGTGAGTTACAGACTGGAATCTAATCGAGGGGTTCGGGTGGTTTATATATAGAATAACAGATACCCGGGAGTGAGTTACAGACTGCAATCTAATCGAGGGGTTCGGGGTGGTTTATATATAGAATAACAGATACCCGGGAGTGAGTTACAGACTGGAATCTAATCGGGGGGTTCGAGGTGGTTTATATATAGAATAACAGATACCCGGGAGTGAGTTACAGACTGGAATCTAATCGGGGCGTTCGGGGTGGTTTATATAGAGAATAACAGATACCCGGGAGTGAGTTACAGACTGGAATCTAATCGAGGGTTTCGGGGTGGTTTATATATAGAATCACAGATACCCGGGAGTGAGTTGCAGACTGGAATCTAATCGAGGGGTTCGGGGTGGTTTATATATCGAATAACAGACTGCCTGACCCACACTCACTCGCCGTCTCATGCCCGCCTCTCTCCCTCCCCCTCTCTCACCCACACTGTGGTGGCATCTGAACAGGGGTACAGGTGGCTGACGGGACACTGAGCAGGAAGCAGCTGCTCAAGACCCCATCCCCCCGCCCCCCCGGAACCCACCACCCCCCGTGCCTGCCTCGCCACCCCCACATCTCGCCTCAGGCACACGCCTGTGCACCCACCTGCAGACACAGCCGCTTGGAGTGCCCCCTCATTCCCGAGGTTGAGGGGGTGAGGGGTGGCGATGGGGGGGGGTGGCGGGCTGGCGATGGGGGGGTGGGGCGGGGGGGGCGGGGGGGCTGGCGATGGGGGGGCGGGGGGGGCTGGCGATGGGGGGGCGGGGGGGCGACTAGGGGGCCCGAGCTGTGAACTGAACAGCTACACCCCTCCACGTGGGCACCACTGGCAGGTGTAAAAGTCAGACAGGAATTATTCCCCGGGTTCGGATCAGAACTTCCCACACCAGGGAATTCAGTGTCCGGATTTTTACAATGGCTTTCACAAACTCATCCTGGAAATCCCAAAATATTCAACAGAGAGGGGGAGAGAGAGAGAGGGGGAGGGAGAGACAGAGAGAGGGAGAGAGAGGGAGAGAGAGAGAGGGAGAGAGAGGGAGAGAGAGAGACAGAGAGAGAGGGAGAGAGAGAGAGAGAGGGAGAGAGAGGGAGAGAGAGAGACAGAGAGAGAGAGAGAGGGAGAGAGAGAGAGGGAGAGAGAGAGGGAGGGAGAGAGAGAGAGAGAGAGAAAGACAGGAGAGAGCGAGACAGAGAGAGAGAGACAGAGAGAGGGAGAGAGACAAAGAGAGAGAGACAGAGAGAGAGAGACAGAGAGAGAGACAGAGGAGAGAGAGAGAGAGAGTGAGACAGAGAGAGACAGAGAGAGAGAGAGAGAGATAGAGAGGGTGAGAGAGAGAGACAAAGAGAGGGAGAGAGACAGATAGAGAGAGAGAGACAAAGAGAGGCCGAAAGAGAGAGAGAGAGACAAAGAGAGAGAGGGAGAGAGACCGAGAGAGGGAGGGAGAGAGACAGAGAGAGAGAGAGTGAGACAGAGCGAGAGACAAAGAGAGAGACAGAGAGAGGGCGAGAGACCGAGAGAGAGAGGGAGAGAGACAGAGAAAATCAGTGAGAGAGAGAGAGAAAGACAGAGAGAATAACAGATGTGTTGAGTATAGGGCTAACGGGAGGACTTTGAATAGTGTGGAGGAGCAGAGGGATCTAGGTGTATGTGTGCATAGATCCCTGAAAGTTGGGAATCAAGTAGATAAGGTTGTTAAGAAGGCATATGGTGTCTTGGCGTTTATTGGTAGGGGGATTGAATTTAGGAGTCGTAGCGTTATGTTGCAACTGTACACAACTCTGGTGCGGCCGCACTTGGAGTACTGTGTGCAGTTCTGGTCCCCACATTACAGGAAGGATGTGGAGGCTTTGGAGAGGGTGCAGAGGAGGTTTACCAGGATGTTGCCTGGTATGGAGGGGAGATCCTATGAGGAGAGGCTGAGGGATTTGGGATTGTTTTCGCTGGAAAGGCGGCGGCTAAGAGGGGATCTTATTGAAACATATAAGATGATTAGAGGTTTAGATAGGGTGGATAGTGATAGCCTTTTTCCTCTGATGGAGAAATCCAGCACGAGGGGGCATGGCTTTAAATTGAGGGGGGGTAGTTATAGAACCGATGTCAGGGGTAGGTTCTTTACCCAGAGGGTGGTGAGGGATTGGAATGCCCTGCCAGCATCAGTAGTAAATGCGCCTAGTTTGGGGGCGTTTAAGAGATCCGTAGATAGGTTCATGGACGAAAAGAAATTGGTTTAGGTTGGAGGGTCACAGTTTTTTTTTTAACTGGTCGGTGCAACATCGTGGGCCGAAGGGCCTGTTCTGCGCTGTAATGTTCTATGTTCTATGTTCTATGTAGAGGGAGAGATAGCGACAGAGTGAGAGAGAGTGAGACAGAGAGAGGGAGAGAGAGAGAGAGAGACGGAGAGAGAGAGGGTGAGACAGAG
Source organism: Mustelus asterias (assembly GCF_964213995.1). Lineage (NCBI taxonomy): Eukaryota > Metazoa > Chordata > Chondrichthyes > Carcharhiniformes > Triakidae > Mustelus > Mustelus asterias. The sequence goes on from NW_027592930.1 coordinate 14,422, forward strand.
CGAGGGACAAAGAGAGAGACAGAGAGGGAGAGAGACAGAAAATCAGTGAGAGAGAGAAAGACAGAGGGAGAGATGGAGACAGAGCGAGACAGAGAGAGAGAGAGAGAGAGAGAGACAGAGGGAGAGAGAGAGAGACAGAGAGACAGAGAGAGAGCGACAGAGAGAGAGGGGGAGAGGGGGAGAGAGGGAAAGAGGGAGGAAGAGAGCACGAGGGAGATAACGACAGAGAGCGGGAGAGAGGAAGAGGGAGGGAGAGAGCGAGATAAAGAGGGAGAGAGAGGGAGAGAAAATGAGAGAGAGAGAGAGAGCATGAGAGGGAGAGAAAGCAGAGAGGGAGGGATGGAGGGTTAGAGCGGGCGGGAGACGTTTGTTGGCGTGGATCGGCTGGAGTTGTTTCGGAGCCGGGGCTTGGTGTATTTTGGAATGTTCCGCTGTGTCGTCAATGGGCCCCGCGTCTGCGGCAAGGACCCCGTCCTGTGGTTGCCTGCTCAGAGTGCCAGTCACGACAGCGAGTGGGTGGCGTCGCACTGAGCCCTGGGACGGACTGGCTGCTTGACAGAGAGCGGTGGGAGAGTGCCTGTGGACTGACAGCACGACTGTGCGGGAAGGAGGGGGCTTACAGCTGCGACATCGTACCAGAGACAGAGAGAGAGAGAGGAGGTCTCACACATTCCTTCCTCCCCGCTCACCCTCCATCTCTCCTCGCCGCTCACCCTCCCTCCCTCCCTCCCACAACCCAGCACGTCGTCAACAGATGCACAGCAAAGCCACATCCAACTAGAACTCTACGATGAGAGGTAAGTGGTGAATGTTTTTGAAGCAGATACTCCGACCGCCCGTTGCACCTGTCCCAGCTCTTCACTCTTAAAAGTTTTTGAAGTTTCTTTTAATGAGTGTCGCAAGTCGGCTGACATTAACACCGCAATGAAGTTACTGTGAAAATCCCCCTAGTCGCCACACTCCTGTTCGGGTAACACTGAGGGAGAATTTAGCACGGCCAATCCACCCTAACCAGCACATCTTTCGGACTGTGGGAGGAAACCGGGAGCACCCGGAGGAAACCCACGCAGACACGGGGAGAATGTGCAGACTCCGCACAGACAGTGAGAAGTCTCACAACACCAGGTTAAAGTCCAACAGGGTTATTTGGTCGATCGGAGGCACAGTAAAGAAGGTTATCTCGGTTTGCAACTGGATCTTGATCAATTGGGCCAGTGGGCTGACGAATGGCAGATGGAGTTTAATTTAGACAAATGCGGGGTGAAGCATTTTGGTAGATTGAACCAGGGCAGGACTTACTCAGTTAATGGTCGGGCGTTGGGGGAGAGTTACAGAACAAAGAGATCTAGGGGTACAGGTTCATAGCTCCTTGAAAGTGGAGTCACAGGTGGACAGAGTGGTGAAGAAGGCATTCGGCATGCTTGGTTTCATTGGTCAGAACATTGAATACAGGAGTTGGGACGTCTTGTTGAAGTTGTACAAGACATTGGTAAGGCCACACTTGGAATACTGTGTACAGTTCTGGTCACCCTATTATAGAAAGGATATTATTAAACTAGAAAGAGTGCGGAAGAGATTTACTGGGATGCTACCGGGACTTGATGGTTTGAGTTATAAGGAGAGGCTGGATAGACTGGGACTTTTTTCTCTGGAGCGTAGGAGGCTGAGGGGTGAACTTATAGAGGTCTATAAAATAATGAGGGGCACAGATCAGCTCGATAGTCAATATCTTTTCCCAAAGGTAGGGGTGTCTAAAACTAGAGGGCATAGGTTTAAGGTGAGAGATACACACACTTGCCACACTCCGATTCAGGTACACTGAGGGAGAATTTAGCACGGTCTGTGCACCCTAACCGGCACATTTTTCGGACTGTGGGAGGAAACCAGAGGAAACCCACGCAGACACGGGGAGAATGTGCAAACTCTGCACAGACAGTGACCCGAGCCGGGATTCGAACCCGGGTCCCTGGCGCTGTGAGGCAGCAGTGCTAACCCACTGTGCCACCGTGCCTGCCCCTAGGACTCGAGGGCACAGCCTCAGAGTGAAGGGACGACCCCTTTAGAACAGAGATGAGGAGGAATTTCTTCAGCCAGAGGGTGGTGAATGTGTGGAATTTGTTGCCGCAGAGGAGGCCGAGTGTCTTGAAGACAGAGAAAGATGCGTTCTTGTTCAATAAGGGGATCGAGGAGAAGGCAGGAGAATGGGGATGGGAATCATATCAACCATGGTGGAGCAGATGGGCCAAATGGCCTAATTCTGCTTCTATATCTCGTGGTCTGAAGATCCCAGATTCTCCCAGCCTCTCTACACCGGAACTGGAGTCCCCCCTCATCACCCTGATTCCCCTTGTTCTGGGCCTCTCTCTCCGAAGCCCTTGACAAGTCTTCCTACGGGACCCAAGATGGGAGACAGTTGAAGCCTAACCGACCGACCTATTCTGGGTAAATCTCTCTCTCCCCAAGAGCCTTGACTTCACGTCCAGGGGAGGGTATTTTAATAACAATTGAATGGGATAGGGACGTTTTGCTGCAATTGTACAGGGCGTTGGTGAGGCCACACCTGGAGTATTGTGTGTCGTTTTGGTGTCCTTATCTGAGGAAGGATGTCCCTGCTATAGAGGGAGCGCAGCGAAGGTTTACCAGGCTGATTCCTGGGATGGCAGGTCTGTCATATGAGGAGAGTCTAAGTCGGTTAGGATTATATTCACTGGAGTTTAGAAGAGTGAGAGGGGATCTCATAGAAACTTATAAAATTCTAACAGGGCAGATTCAGAAAGAATGTTCCCGATGGTGGGGGGAGTCCAGAACTAGGGGGTCACAGTTTGAGGATAAGGGGTAAACCTTTTAGGACTGAGGTGAGGAGAAATTTCTTCACCCAGAGGGTGGTGAATGTGTGGAATTCACTCCCACAGAAAGTAGCTGAGGCCAAAAGGGTTAATTTATTAGCCACAAGTAAGGCTCACGTTAACACTGCAATGAAGTCACTGTGAAACTCCCCGAGTCGCCACACTCCTGTTGGGGTTACAACGAGGGAGAATTTAGCACGGCCGACGCACCCTAACCAGCACGTCTTTCGGACTGTGGGAGGAAACCGGAGCACCCGGAGGAAACCCACGCAGACACGGGGAGAAGGTGCAAACTCCGCGCAGGCAAGATCTGTCCCGTATGTGAGGCACTGTAAGAAGTCTCACAAAACCAGGTTAAAGTCCCAACAGGTTTATTTGGTAGCACAAGCCACTCGCTTTCGGAGCGCCGCCCCTTCATCAGGTGGGTGGGCAGCGCTGATGAAGGGGCGGCGCTCCGAAAGCGAGTGGCTTGTGCTACCAAATAAACCTGTTGGGACTTTAACCTGGGTGTTTGTGAGACTTCTTACTGTGTTTACCCCAGTCCAACGGCGGCACCTCCCCTGTATGTGAGAGACAGAGGAAGAGATGGAGAGAGAGATATGGAGGGGGCAAGAGAGAGAGAGAGAGTTTGGGAAGAGATTTGAGAGAGATGGAGGGAGAGAGAGAGAGAAAAAGAGTGTTAAAGTTTATTTATTAGTGTCACAAGTTGGCTGACATTAACACCGCAATGGAGTTACTGTGAAAATCCCCTAGTCGCCAAACTCCTGTTCGGGTAACACTGAGGGAGAATTTAGCACGGCCAATCCACCTAACCCGCACATCTGTTGGACTGTGGGAGGAAACTGGAGCATCCGAAGGAAACCCACGCAGACACGGGGAGAATGTGCAGACTCCGCACAGACAGTGACCCGAGCCGGGAATCGAACCCAGGTCCCTGGCGCTGTGAGGCAGCAGTGCTAACCCACTGTGCCACTCTCGTTGTGAGATTTCAAGAAGGAATTAGATCTAGCTCTTGGGGCTAAAGGGATCGAGGGTTATGGGGGAAAGGGGGGATCAGGATAGTGAATTCGATGATCAACCATGATGGTGATGAATGGCAGAACAAGCTGGAAGGGCCGAATGGCCTCCTCCAGCTTCTAGTTTCTATGTTGCTATGACTGAGAGTTTTAGGCTGGAATTATCCTCTGTCGCACGGTGCCTGGTCAAATCTCCATTCACTGCAGCGGGACTGGATAATCCCAGCCCCAGGCGAGGTCGGAAAATTGTGAGCATCATCCTGACTGTTTGGATTGCAAGCCCAGAACCTCCTCCAGCCCCAACACCCCCTCCATATCTCTGTATCCACCTCCAGCCCCAACACCCCCTCTCTATCTCTGTAACCTCCTCCAGCCCCGACACCCCCTCCCTATCTCTGTAACCTCCTCCAGCCCCCACACCCCCTCCCTATCTCTGTAACCCCCTCCAGCCCCTACACCCCCTCCCTATCTCTGTAACCTCCTCCAGCCCCTACACCCCCTCCCTATCTCTGTAACCTCCGCCAGCCCCTACACCCCCTCCCTGTCTCTGTAACCTCCTCCAGCCCCTACACCCCCTCCCTGTCTCTGTAACCCCCTCCAGCCCCCACACCCCCTCCCTATCTCTGTAACCTCCTCCAGCCCCCACACCCCCTCCCTATCTCTGTAACCCCCTCCAGCCCCCTACACCCCCTCCCTATCTCTGTAACCTCCGCCAGCCCCTACACCCCCTCCCTGTCTCTGTAACCACCTCCAGCCCCAACACCCCCTCTCTATCTCTGTAACCTCCTCCAGCCCCGACACCCACTCCCTATCTCTGTAACCTCCTCCAGCCCCTACACCCCCTCCCTATCTCTGTAACCCCCTCCAGCCCCCACACCCCCTCCCTATCTCTGTAACCTCCTCCAGCCCCTACACCCCCTCCCTATCACTGAAACCTCCTCCAGCCCCTACACCCCCCTCCCTATCACTGAAACCTCCTCCAGCCCCTACACTTCCTCCCTCTCTCTGTAACCTGCTCCAGTCCCCTACAACCCCTCCCTATCTCTGTAACCTCCCCCAGCCCCTACACCCCCCTCCCTATCTTTGTAACATCCTCCAGCCCCGACACCCCCTCCCTATCTCTGTAACCTCCCCAACCCCTTCACTCCCTCCCTATCTCTGTAACCTCCTCCAGCCCCTACAGCCCCTCCCTATCTCTGTAACCTCCTCCATCCCTACACCCCCCTCCCTATCTCTGTAACCCCCTCCAGCCCCCTACACTCCCTCCCTATCTCTGAAACCTCCTCCAGCCTATTACATGCCCTCCCTATCTCTGTAACCTCCTCCATCCCCTACATCCCCTCCCTATCTCTATAACATCCTCCAGCCCCTACACCCCCTCCCTATCTCTGTAACATCCTCCAGCCCCTACACCCCCTCCCTATCTCTGTAACCTCCTCCAGCCCCTACACCCCCTCCCTATCTCTGTAACCACCTCCAGCCCCTACACCCCCTCCCTATCTCTGTAACCTCCTCCAGCCCCTACACCCCCTCCCTATCTCTGTAACCTCCTCCAGCCTCCTACACCCCCGCCCTATCTCTGTAACCTCCTCCAGCCCCTACAGCCCCTCCCTATCTCTGTAACCTCCTCCATCCGTACACCCCCCTCCCTATCTCTGTAACCCCCTCCAGCCCCCTACACTCCCTCCCTATCTCTGAAACCTCCTCCAGCCTCCTACATGCCCTCCCTATCTCTGTAACCTCCTCCATCCCCTACATCCCCTCCCTATCTCTGTAACATCCTCCAGCCCCTACACCCCCTCCCTATCTCTGTAACATCCTCCAGCCCCTACATCCCCTCCCTATCTCTGTAACCACCTCCAGCCCCTACACCCCCGCCCTATCTCTGTAACCTCCTCCAGCCTCCTACACCCCCGCCCTATCTCTGTAACCTCCTCCAGCCCCTACACCCCCTCCCTATCTATGTAACCCCCTCCAGCCCCTACACCCCCTCCCTATCTCTGTAACCTCCTCCAGCCCCTACACCCCCTCCCTATCTCTGTAACCCCCTCCAACCTCTACACCCTCCTCCCTATCTCTGGACCCTCATCCAGCCCCTACACCCCCTCCCTATCTCTGTAACCCCCTACAGCCCCTACAACCCCTCCCTATCTCTGGAACCTCCGCCAGCCCCTACACCCCCCTCCCTAGCTCTGTAACCTCCTCCAGCCCCTACACCCCCTCCCTATCTATGTAACCCCCTCCAGCCCCTACACCCCCTCCCTATCTCTGTAACCTCCTCCAGCCCCTACACCCCCTCCCTATCTATGTAACCCCCTCCAGCCCCTACACCCCCTTCCTATCTCTGTAACCCCCTCCAGCCCCTACACCCCCTCCCTATCTATGTAACCCCCTACAGCCCCTACACCCCCTCCCTATCTCTGTAACCTCCTCCAGCCCCTACACTCCCTCCCTATCTCTGTAACCTCCTCCAGCCCCTACAACTGGTTATTTGATTCGAATTATTCATGTCACATGTATTGGGTTGGCCAAGTGTTCTTAACTCGACTATTAATCCAGCAACTCAGCTAATGTTCTGGGGGACCCGAGTTCGAATGCTGCCACCCTCCCTCCCTCCTTCTCCCTCCCTCCTTCTCCCTCACTCCCTCCCCCCCCCATTCTCGTCCTCTCTATCTCGCTCCCACTCCCTCTGCCATCCTCCCTCACTTCCTCCCTCTCCTCCAACCTCCCTCCCTCCCTCTCCCTTCTCTCCCTCTGACACTCCATCCCACTTCCTCCCTCCCTTGCTCCCTCGCCGTGACGGAGTGGGGGTGTATTGGAGGGAGGGGGGAGGGTGAGGGGAGGAAATGGGAGGTTTAACCTCGAGTTTGTACACAGCCGCAGCGAGTCTACAAGGCCTCAAGTCGTTGCAGCCATTGTGCTTGTTGCTGCCTCTCTCTCTCTCCGCTCCGGGATGGAGCAGTGGGTATGGACCAGCCCGGACTCCGAGGGCTGCCTCCTCTCTCTCTCCTCTCTCTCTCTCTCCACTCTGGGATGGAGCAGTGGGTATGGACCAGCCCGGACTCCGTGGGCTGCCTCTCTCTCTGCCCGGGATGGAGCAGTGGGTATGGACCAGCCCGGACTCCGAAGGCTGCCTCTCTCTCTCTCTCTCTGCTCCGAGATGGAGCAGTGGGTATGGACCAGCCCGGACTCCGAGTGCTGCCTCTCTCTCTCTCTCTCTGCTCCGAGATGGAGCAGTGGGTATGGACCAGCCCGGACTCCGAAGGCTGCCTCTCTCTCTCTCCTCTGCTCCGAGATGGAGCAGTGGGGTATGGACCAGCCCGGACTCCGTGGGCTGCCTCCCTCAGGGCTGCATTCCTCTCCCTCATCCTCCCCCTCTGCCCACACTCACCCCACCGCCTCGGCTGTGCAATCCCACTCTCTCAGCCCTCACTCCCTCAGCCCCTATCCTCCTCTCTCTCTCTCTTTCTCCTCCCCTCCATGCCCTTCCCCCTCTCTCCCTCTCCCCCCTCCCTCCCCCTCTCTCCCCCTCTCTCCCCCTCTCTCCCCCTCTCCCCCCCTCTCCCCCTCTCCCCTTCTCCCTCTCTCCCCCCTCCCTCTCCCCCCCTCCCTCCCTCTCTCCCCCTTTCTCCCTCTATCCCCCTCTCCGCCCTCTCCCTGTCCCCCTCTCTCTCTTCCCCCCCCTCTCTCTTCCCCCCCTCTCTCTCCCCCTCTTCCTCTCTCTCTCCCCTTCTCTCTCTCCCTCTCTCCCCCCTCTCCCTCTCCCCGTCTCTCTCCCTCTCCCCCCCTCTCTCTCTCTGCCCCCCTCTCCCCCCCTCCCCCTCTCTCCCTCTCTCCCTGTCTCCCCCTCTCTCTCTCCCTCCCCCTCTCCCTCTCCCCCCCTCTCCCTCCCTCCCTCTCCCCCCTCTCTCCTCCTCTCTCTCTCCCCCCTCTCCCACTCTCTCCCCCCTCTCCCCCCTCTCTCTCCTCCCTCTCTCTCCTCCCCTCTCCCCCCCTCTCCCCCCCTCTCCACCCCCCTCTCCCTCGCCCTCTCCCTCTCCCTCTCCCCCCCTCCCCTCTCCCCCTCCCTCCCACCCTCTCCCCCCCCTCCCCCTCTCTCCCCCTCTCTCTCTCTCCCCCTCCCCCTCTCCCCCCCTCTCTCTCCCTCTCTCCCCTCTCTCCCTCTCTCCCTCCCCCTCTCTACCCCCTCCCTCTCCCCCTCTCCCTCTCCCTCGCTC